>NW_020254941.1:0-1193 GCF_003255815.1 Theropithecus gelada
TTTGTGTCTCTATCTCCTTCAGTTCTGCTCTGATCTTAGTTATTTCTAGCCTTCTGCTAGCTTTCGAATGTGTTTGCTCTTGCTTCTCTAGTTCTTTTAATTGCGATGTTAGAGTGTCAATTTTAGATCTTTCCTGCTTTCTCTTGTGGGCATTTAGTGCTATAAATTTCCCTCTACACACTGCTTTAAATGTGTCCCAGAGATTCTGGTATGTTGTATCTTTGTTCTCATTGGTTTCAAAGAACATCTTTATTTCTGCCTTCATTTCGTTATGTACCCAGTAGTCATTCAGGAGCAGGTTGTTCAGTTTCCATGTAGTTGAGCGGTTTTGATTGAGTTTCTTAGTCCTGAGTTCTAGTTTGATTGCACTGTGGTCTGAGAGACAGTTTGTTATAATTTCTGTTCTTGTACATTTGCTGAGGAGTGCTTTACTTCCAATTATATGGTCAATTTTGGAGTAAGTACGATGTGGTGCTGAGAAGAATGTATATTCTGTTGATTTGGGGTGGAGAGTTCTATAGATGTCTATTAGGTCTGCTTGCTGCAGAGATGAGTTCAATTCCTGGATATCCTTGTTAACTTTCTGTCTTGTTGATCTGTCTAATGTTGACAGTGGAGTGTTGAAGTCTCCCATTATTATTGTATGGGAGTCTAAGTCTCTTTGTAAGTCTCTAAGGACTTGCTTTATGAATCTGGGTGCTCCTGTATTGGGTGCATATATATTTAGGATAGTTAGCTCTTCCTGTTGAATTGATCCCTTTACCATTATGTAATGGCCTTCTTTGTCTCTTTTGATCTTTGATGGTTTAAAGTCTGTTTTATCAGAGACTAGTATTGCAACCCCCGCTTTTTTTTGTTCTCCATTTGCTTGGTAAATCTTCCTCCATCCCTTTATTTTGAGCCTATGTATGTCTCTGCGTGTGAGATGGGTCTCCTGAATACAGCAGACTGATGGGTCTTGACTCTTTATCCAGTTTGCCAGTCTGTGTCTCTTAATTGGAGCATTTAGTCCATTTACATTTAAGGTTAAGATTGTTATGTGTGAACTTGATCCTGCCATTATGATATTAACTGGTTATTTTGCTCATTAGTTGATGCAGTTTCTTCCTAGCCTCGATGGTCTTTACATTTTGGCATGTTTTTGAGATGGCTGGTACCGGTTGTTCCTTTCCATGTTGAGTGCTTCCTTCAGG
>NW_020254942.1:0-1193 GCF_003255815.1 Theropithecus gelada
AGAAAGAAAGAAAGAAAGAAAGAAAGAAAGAAAGAAAGAAAGAAAGACAGACAGGTGATCAAGGCAACTGACTGAACTAGAGAGTAAAAGCAAAGAGGTGGGAAAGGGTGGGGACAAAGAATACAGTGTAATGAGGTTGGAGCACAGAGTAGATGAAGCAGAGGGGCTGGCAGTAAGATTCATAAGTAGTTTTGGATAGCACTGAGGAGGGCTTTGGCTGCCAGGCAAAGGAGTCTCTTATTATATATCAACAAGATGATTTAATGCTGACACATTCCTCTTAGAGATCCCCCATCTATGCCTCAGTACTCAATGGGTAACACAATCTCAACTCTCCTATTAATGGTTGTAAAAGAAAAAGCAGGCCCTTGATTTCTGAGTGGGAGATCTGAAAAGAAAATTCACAGGCTCCAAGAAGCTCAGTGAGATAATGCATGAAAGAACACCGCATGGACTTGCACAGAGTAACCGTGTGGTAAGAGTGAATTATTCGTATGAACAATCATAACAGAATGGCATTTTTAAATTCTGGGGTTTTGCAGTTAAAAATTTAGCATTTTTAAATGGTGACTTGGCTCTGCCTACATTTGTACTTTTAGTTCCCCATAAAGTTGCTCTGTGAGAAGGCAAGTTTGCTTCAAGGAGAGAAAAGGAGAAACCCCACCCATGAGGTGGCTACCAGCTGAGTTTTCAGATTGCTTATCTCTTTAATATTCTAGACCTCACCATCTGGTCATCAAATTCACTTTGGTCTAAACTGGCCTACGATTTTTTTTCCTGTATTTGGAGTTTATATTAGAAATTAAGATTTACTGCATTTGCAGACCGTTTTTAGTCTTTTTATGAAAAAAGTGGTGGCAATAGAGACCCACTTGTCCAATGTGTCATTTTAAACACGCTGGGCAAGCGCAGGGTGGCAGCTTTATTTATCACCACATGCTCACTGGAGTGCTGGTAAATGGAATTGCGTGCTTGGCCAAGCACACAGGGAATAAGCACAGCATTGAGGCTGGGTTTTTACAGCAGCTCTGTGATCATGAATTATGGAAGGATTAGACAAGGTTTGGGAGAAGGGAGGTTCTGTTGTTTTTCTTCCTTCTTTTGTGAAGATTTGAGGGTGAGGAAAAACCTAGAATAAAGGCAATAAAAAAAAAAAAGTCCACCAAATGATGCTTATTGGGAAATAGGTTGGG
>NW_020254943.1:0-1193 GCF_003255815.1 Theropithecus gelada
GTGTTTTAGACATGAAGTCTTTGCCCATGCCTATGTCCTGAATGGTATTACCTAGGTTTTCTTCTAGGATTTAAACCGGATTCAGCAACACATCAAAAAGCTTATCCACCATGATCAAGTGGGCTTCATCCCTGGGATGCAAGGCTAGTTCAACATTCGCAAATCAATAAACATAATCCAGCATATAAACAGAACCAAAGACAAGAACCACATGATTATTTCAATAGATGCAGAAAAGGCTTTTGACAAAATTCAACAGCCCTTCATGCTAAAAACGCTCAATAAATTTGGTATTGATGGAACGTACCTCAAAATAATAAGAGCTATTTATGACAAACCCACAGCCAATATCATACTGAATGGGCAAAAACTGGAAAAATTCCCTTTGAAAACTGGCACAAGACAGGGATGCCCTCTCTCACCACTCCTATTCAACATAGTGTTGGAAGTTCTGGCTAGGGCAATCAGGCAAGAGAAAGAAATCAAGGGTATTCAGTTAGGAAAAGAAGAAGTCAAATTGTCCCTGTTTGCAGATGACATGATTGTATATTTAGAAAACCCCATTGTCTCAGCCCAAAATCTCCTTAAGCTGATAAGCAACTTCAGCAAAGTCTCAGGATACAAAATTAATGTGCAAAAATCACAAGCATTCTTATACACCAGTAACAGACAAACAGAGAGCCAAATCATGAATGAACTTCCATTCACAATTGCTTCAAAGAGAATCAAATACCTAGGAATCCAACTTACAAGGGATGTAAAGGACCTCTTCAAGGAGAACTACAAACCACTGCTCAGTGAAATAAAAGAGGACACAAACAAATGGAAGAACATACCATGCTCATGGATAGGAAGAATCAATATCGTGAAAATGGCCATACTGCCCAAGGTTATTTATGGATTCAATGCCATCCCCATCAAGCTACCAATGAGTTTCTTCACAGAATTGGAAAAAACTGCTTTAAAGTTCATATGGAACCAAAAAAGAGCCCGTATCTCCAAGACAATCCTAAGTCAAAAGAACAAAGCTGGAGGCATCACGCTACCTGACTTCAAACTATACTACAAGGCTACAGTAACCAAAACAGCATGGTACTGGTACCAAAACAGAGATATAGACCAATGGAACAGAACAGAGTCCTCAGAAATAATACCACACATCTACAGCCATCTGATCTTTGACAAACCTGAGA
>NW_020254944.1:0-1192 GCF_003255815.1 Theropithecus gelada
AATCCTTTCGATAACACTGTTCTTGTGGAATTGGCAAAGTGATATTTGGAAGACCTTAGAGGGCTATGTTGAAAAAGGAAATATCTTCAGATGAAATCTGGAAAGAAGCTTTCTGAGAAACTGCTTAGTGTTCTGTTAATGCATCTCACAGAGTTACATCTCTCTTTTGTGGAACTCTTTTCTAGCCTTAATTCTGTGGAATCTGAAAACAGATATTTCGGATCCCTTTGAAGACTATAGGGCCAAAGGTAATACCCTCCGATAACAAAAAGAAAGAAGCTTTCTGAGAAACTTCTTTGTGTTCGTGAAATCATCTCACAGAGTTACAGCTTTCCCCTCAAGAAGCCTTTCGCTAAGACAGTTCTCGTGGAATTGGCAAAGTGCTATTTTGGACCCCTAGAGGGCTATGGTGAAAACGGAAATTTCCTCAGATGAATTCTGGAAAGAAGCTTTCTGAGACACTGCTTAGTGTTCTGTTAATTTATCTCACAGTGTTACATCTCTGTTTCGTGGATCTCTTTGCTAGACTTATTTCTGTGGAATCTGAGAACAGATATTTCGGATCCCTTTGAAGACTGTAGGGCCAAAGGAAATATCCTCCCATAATAAAGAGAAAGAAGCTTTCTGAGAAACTTCTTTGTGTTCTGTGAAATCCTCTCACAGAGTTACATCTTTGCCCTCAAGAAGCCTTTCGCTAAAACAGTTCTTTTGGAATTGGCAAAGTGATATTTGGAAGCCCATAGACGGCTATGCTGAAAAAGGAAATATCCTCAGATGAAATCTGGAAAGAAGCTCTGAGAAACTGCTTATTGTTCTGTTAATTCATCTCACAGAGTTACATCTGTATTTCGTGGATCTCTTTGCTAGCCTTATTTCTGTGGAATCTGAGAACAGATATTTCGGATCCCTTTGAAGACTATATGGCCAAAGGAAACATCCTCCGATAACAAAGAGAAAGAAGCTTTCTGAGAGACTTCTTTGCTTTCTGTGAAATCATCTCACAGAGTTACAGCTTTCCCATCAAGAAGCCTTTCGCTAAGACAGTTCTTGTGGAATTGGCAAAGTGATATTTGGAAGCCCATAGAGGGCTATGGTGAAAAAGGAAATATCTTCAGATGAATTCTGGAAAGTAGCTTTCTGCGAAACTGCTTAGTGTTATGTTAACTCATCTCACAGAGTTACATATGTATTT
>NW_020254945.1:0-1192 GCF_003255815.1 Theropithecus gelada
AAGGGATCCGAAGACTATAGGGCCAAAGGAAATATCCTCCGATAACAAAGAGAAAGAAGCTTTCTGAGAAACTTCTTTGTGTTCTCTGAAATCATCTCACAGAGTTACAGCTTTCCCCTCAAGAAGCCTTTCGCTAAGACAGTTCTTGTGGAATTGGCAAAGTGATATTAGGAAGCCCACAGAGGGCTATGTTGAAAAAGGAAATATCCTCCGATGATATCTGGAAAGAAGCTTTCTGAGAAACTGCTTAGTGTTCTGTTAATTCATCTCACAGAATTACATCTGTATTTCGTGGATCTCTTTTCTAGCCTTCTTTCTGTGGAATCTAAGAACACATATTTCGGATCCCCTTGAAGACTATAGGGCCAAAGGAAATATCCTCCGATAACAAAGAGAAAGAAGCTTTCTGAGAAACTTCTTTGTGTTCTGTGAAATCATCTCACAGAGTTACAGCTTTCCCCTCAACAAGCCTTTCGCTAAGAGAGTTCTTGTGGAATTGGCAAAGGGATATTTGGAAGCCCATAGAGGGCTATGGAGAAAAAGGAAATATCCTCCGATGAAATGTGGAAAGAAGCTTTCTGAGAAACTGCTTAGTGTTCTGTTAATTCATCTCACATAGTTACCTCTGTATTTCGTGGATCTCTTTGCTAGCCTTCTTTCTGCGGAATCTGAGAACAGATATTTCGGATCCCTTTGAAATATAGGGCCAAAGGAAATATCCTCCGATAACAAGGAGAAAGAAGCTTTCTGAGAAACTTCTTTGTGTTCTGTGAAATCATCTCACAGAGTTACAGCTTTCCCCTCAAGAAGCCTTTCGCTAAGACAATTCTTGTGGAATTGTCAAAGTGATATTAGGAAGCCCATAGAGGGCTATGGTGAAAAAGGAGATATCCTCCGATAAAATCTGGAAAGAAGCTTTCGGAGAAACTACTTAGTGTTCTGTTAATTCATCTCACAGAGTTACATCCGTATTTCCTGGATCTCTTTGCTAGCCTTATTTCTTTGGAATCTGAGAACAGATATTTCGGATCCCTCTGAAGACTATAGGGCCAAAGGAAATATCCTCCGATAACAAAGAGAAAGAAGATTTCTGGGAGACCTCTTTGTGTTCTGTGAAATCATCTCACAGAGTTACACCTTTCCCTTCAAGAAGCCTTTCGCTAAGACAGTTCTTGTGGAATTGGCAAAGGGA
>NW_020254946.1:0-1192 GCF_003255815.1 Theropithecus gelada
ATCTGAGGATATTTCCTTTTTCACCATAGCCATCTAGGAGCTTCAAAATATCACTTTGCCAATTCCACAAGAACTGTCTTAGCGAAAGGCTTCTTGAGGGGAAAGCTGTAACTCTGTGAGATGATTTCACAGAACACAAAGAAGTATCTCAGAAACATTCATTCTCTTTGTTATCGGAGGATATTTCCTTTGGCCCTATAGTCTTCAATGTTATTCGAAATATCGGTTCTGAGATTCCACAGAAATAAGGCTAGCAAAGAGATCCACGAAATGCCGACGTAACTCTGTGAGATGAATTAAGAGAACGCTAAGCAGTTTCTCAGAAAGATTCTTTCCAGATTTCATCTGAGGTTATTTCCTTTTTCACCGTAGCCCTCTATGGGCTTCCAAATATCAATTTGCCAATTTCAGAAGAACTGTCTTAGCGAAAGGCTTCTTGAAGGGAAAGCTGTAACTCTGTGAGATAATTTCACAGAACACAAAGAAGTTTCTCAGAAAGCTTCATTATCTTTGTTATCGGAGGATATTTCCTTTGGCCCTATAGCGTCCAAAGGGATCTGTAATATCTGTTCTCAGATACCACAGAAAGAAGGCTAGCAAAGAGATCCACGAAATACAGATGTAACTCTGTGAGTAGAAGTCACACATCACAGAGCAGTTTCTCAGAAAGCTTCTGTCGAGATTTCATCTGAGGATATTTTCTTTTTCACCATAGCCCTCTATGGGCTTCCAAATATCAATTTGCCAATTCCACAAGAACTGTCTTAGCGAAAGGCTTCTTTAGCCGAAAGCTGTAACTCTGTGAGATGATTTCACAGAACACAAAGAAGTTTCTCAGAGAGTTTCTTTCTCTTTGTTATCGAAGCATATGTCCCTTGGCCCTATAGTCTTCAAAGGGATCCGAAATATCTGTTCTCATATTCCACAGGAAAAAGGCTAGCCAAGAGAAACACGAAATACAGATGTAACTCTGTGAGTAGAAGTCACACATCACAGAGCAGTTTCTCAGAAAGCTTCTTTCCAGATTTCATCTGAGGATATTTCCTTTTTCACCATAGCCCTCTATGGGCTTCCAAATATCACCTTGCCAATTCCACAAGAACTGTCTTGGCGAAAGGCTTCTTGAGGGGAATGCTCTAACTCTGTGAGCTGATTTCACAGAACACAAAGAAGTTTCTCAGAAAGCTTCTTT
>NW_020254947.1:0-1192 GCF_003255815.1 Theropithecus gelada
CACAGAAATAAGGCTAGCAAAGAGATTCACGAAATACAGATGTAACTGTGAGATGAATTGACAGATCTCTAAGCAGTTTCTCAGAAAGCTTCTTTCCAGATTTCATCTGAGGATATTTCTTTTTTCACCATAGCCCTCTATGGGCTCCCCAATATTTCTTTGCCATTTCCGCAAGAACTCACCTGGCGAAAGGCTTCTTGAGGGGAAAGCTGTAACTCTGTGAGATGATTTCACAGAACGCAAAGATTTTCTCAGAAGGCTTCTTTCTCTTTGTTATCAGAGGATATTTCCTTTGGCCCTTTAGTCTTCAAAGGGATACGAAATATCTGTTCTCACATTCCACAGAAATAAAGCTAGCAAGAGATCCAGGAAATACAGATGTAACTCTGTGAGACGAATTAACACAACACTAAGTAGTTTCTCAGAAAGCTTCTTTCCAGATTTCAGCTGAGGATATTTCCTTTTTCACCATAGCACTGTACGGGCTTCCAAATATCACTTTGCCAATTCCACAAGAACTGTCTTACCGAAAGGCTTCTTGAGGGGAAAGCTGTAACTCTGTGAGATGATTTCACAGAACACAAAGAAGTTTCTCAGAAAGCTTCTTTCTCTTTGTTATTGGAGGATATTTCTTTTGGCCCTATAGTCTTCAAAGGGATCCGAAATATCTGTTCTCAGATTCCACAGAAATAAGGCTAGCAAGGAGATCCACGAAATACAGAAGTAACTCTGTGAGATGAATTAACAGAACACTAAGCCGTTTCTCAGAAAGCTTCTTTCCAGATTTCATCTGAGGAAATTTCCTTTTTCACCATAGCCCTCTATGGGCTTCCAAATATCACTTTGCCAATTCCACAAGAACTGTCTTAGCGAAAGGCTTCTTGAGGGGAAGCTGTAACACTGTGAGATCATTCACAGAACACAAAGAAGTTTCTCAGAAAGCTTCTTTCTCTTTGTTATCGGAGGATATTTCCTTTGGCCCTGTAGTCTTCAAAGGGATCCGAAATATCTGTTCAAGATTCCACAGAAATAAGGCTAGCAAAGAGATCCACGAAATACAGATGAAACTCTGTGAGATGAATTAACAGAACACTCAGCAGTTTCTCAGAAGGATTCTTTCCAGATTTCATCTGAGGATATTTCCTTTTTCACCATAGCCCTCTACGGGCTTCCAAATATCACTTTGCCAATT
>NW_020254948.1:0-1192 GCF_003255815.1 Theropithecus gelada
TCTGAGAACAGATATTTCGGTTGCCTTTGGAGAGTATAGGGCCACACTAAATATCCTCTGATAACAACGAGAAAGAACCTTTCTGAGAAACTTCTTTGTGTTCTGTGAAATCATCTCACAGGGTTACAGCTTTTCCCTCAAGAAGCCTTTCGATAAGACAGTTCTTATGGATTTGGCAAAGTGATATTTGGAAGCCCATTGAGGGCTATCGTGAAAAAGGAAATATCCTCCAATGAAATGTGGAATGAAGCTTTCTGAGAAACTGCTGAGTGTTCTGTTAATTCATCTCACAGAGTTACATCTGTATTTCATGGATCTATTTGCTAGCATTATTCCTGTGGAATCTGAGAACAGATATTTCCGATCCCTTTGAAGACTCTAGGGCCAAAGATATATCCTCCGATAACAAAGAGTAAGAAGCTTTCTGAGAAACTTCTTTGTGTTCTGTGAAATCATCTCACAGAGTTACAGCTTTCGGCTCAAGAAGCGTTTCGTTAAGACAGTTCTTGCGGAATTGGCAAAGTGATATTTCGAAGCTCACAGAGGGCTATGGCGAAAAAGGAAATATCCTCAGATGGAATCTGGAAAGAAGCTTTCTGAGAAACTGCTGAGTGTTCTGTTAATTCATCTCACAGAGTTACATCTGTATTTCGTGGATCACTTTGCTAGCCTTATTTCTGTGGAATCTGAGAACAGATATTTCGGATCCCTATGAAGACTATAGAGTCACAGGAAATATCCTCCGATAACAAAGAGAAAGAAGCTTTCTGAGAAACTTCTTTCTGTACTGTGAAATCATCTCACAGAGTTACAGCTTTCCCTTCCAGAAGCCTATCACTGAGATAGTTCTTGTGGAATTGGCAAAGTGATATTTGGAAGCCCACAGAGGACTATGGTGAAAAAGGAAATATCCTCAGATGAAATCTGGAAGGAATTTTTCTGAGAAACTGCTGAGTGTTGTGTTAATTCATCTCACAGGGTTACATCTGTATTTCGTGGATCTCTTTGGTAGCCTTATTTTAGTGGAATCTGAGAACAGATATTTCGGATCCCTTTGAAGACTATAGGGCCAAAGGAAATATCCTCCAAAAACAAAGAGAAAGAAGCTTTCTGAGAAACTTCTTTGTGTTCTGTGAAATCATCTGACAGAGTAACAGCTTTCCCCTCAAGAAGCCTTTCGCTAAGACAGTTC
>NW_020254949.1:0-1192 GCF_003255815.1 Theropithecus gelada
GGAGGGTCATAATATTCCTAAAAATTTGACTGATGTCTCTGGACCTTATACTTTCTCCAGGTTTTTATTATAGTTTTAGGAATATAATAGTCCTTTGAGGGATGACAGATACCACACTCTATCATGAATAAGATTTTAAGAATAACAGAAGCTACGAATAAAGAAGAACATCTGAGATTAATTGTATTTTTGGTTTATTTGTCTATTTTTTTTCAACCTTAAGATTTTATATCTTTATTTTTTTATTTTTTAATTATTATACTTTAAGTTCTAGGGTACATGGACATAACGTGCAGGTTTGTTACATATGTATACTTGTGCCATGTTCACATGCTGTACCCATCAACTCGTCAGCACCCATCAACTCGTCAGCACCCATCAACTCGTCTTTTACATCAGGTATAACTCCCAGTGCAATCCCTCCACCCTCCCCGCTCCCCATGAGAGGCCCCGGTGTATGATGTTCCTCTTCCAGAGTCCAAGTGATCTCATTGTTCAGTTCCCACCTATGAGTGAGAACATGTGGTGTTTGGTTTTCTGTTCTTGTGATAGTTTGCTGAGAATGATGGTTTCCAGCTGCATCCACGACCCTACAAAGGACACAAACTCATCCTTTATTATGGCTGCATAGTATTCCATGGTGTATATGTGCCACATTTTCTTTCTTTCTTTCTCTTTTTTTTTTTTTTTGAGAGTCATGCTCTGTCGCCCAGACTGGAGTGCAGTGGCCGGATCTCAGCTCACTGCAAGCTCCACCTCCCAGGTACACGCCATTCTTCTGCCTCAGCCTCCCAAGTAGCTGGGACTACAGGCGCCCGCCACTTCGCCCGTATGTGCCACATTTTCTTAATTTAGTCTGTCACTGATGGACATTTGGGTTGATTCCAAGTCTTTGCTATTGTGAATAGTGCTGCAATAAACATATGTGTGCATGTGTCTTTATGGCAACATGATTTATAATCCTTTGGGAATATCCCCAGTAATGGGATGGCTGGGTCATATGGTACTTCTAGTTCTAGATCCTTGAGGAATCGCCATACTGTTTTCTACAATGGTTGAACTAGTTTACAATCCCACCAACAGTGTAAAAGTGTTCCTATTTCTCCACACTCTCTCCAGCACCTGTTGTTTCCTGACTTTGTAATGATTGCCATTCTAACTGGTGTGAGATGGTATCTCATTGTGGTTTTGA
>NW_020254950.1:0-7463 GCF_003255815.1 Theropithecus gelada
CCTTCCTTCCTTCCTTCTTTCTTTCTTTCCTTCCTTCCTTCTTTCCTTCTTTCTCTCTTCATTTTCTTCTTTCTTTCTCTTTCTTTCTTTTTTAGGCATAAGAATTTTGTTTCTTGTTGTTTTTATTTGTACAAATTTATGGGGCACATGTGAAATTTTGTTGCATTTATATAAATGCATAGCGATTAGGTCAGGCTGTTTAGGGAGTCCATCACCAGAATACAATATATTTTTGTTTAACTATAGTCACCCTACTGTGCTATGAAATTTCAGATGTGTTTCTTCTGTCTAACTGTACATTTGTACCCTGTAACCCACTTCTCTTCATCCTCCCCCTTCCCTGACTCAATCTTCCCAGTCTCTGGTATCTATCGTTCCACTCTCTGCTTCCATGTGATCAGACTTTTTAGCTCCCACATATAAGTGAGAACATGTGATATTTGTCTTTTTGTGTCTGGCTAATTTCACTTAAGATAGTCCCAGTCAGTGTTTCTAATTCAACAATAGCTCAGGTGTCTCTCATTTTTTTAGTGTCCCCTGCAAGAGAAATTGAGTCAAGGTTGGTCCTCATCTCCCTCTCTGGCAGCCTTCAGAACCACATTGTGCTTTGTATCAAATTGGTCCTGGTCCTTAAATTCATAGGGAAGTCTCTCTCTTCTTGCTGAATTAGTCAGTGTATTGATATGGTTTGGCTGTGTCCCCACCCAAATCTCATCTTGAATGGTAATCTCCATAATCCCTATGTTGAGGGAGGGACCTGGTGTGAGGTGATTGGATCATGGGGGCGGTTTTCCCCATGCTGTGTTTTTGATAGTGAGCTCTCATGCGATCTGATAGTTTTATAAATGTTTGACAGTTTCTTCTTTACACACACTCTCTCTTGCTGCCATGTGAAGAAAGTCCTCGCTTCCTCTTCACCTTCCGCCATGGTCATAAGTTTCTTGAGGCCTCCCCAGCCATGTGGAACTGTGAGTCAATTAAAACTCTTTCCTTTATAAATTACCCAGTCTCAGGTATTTCTTTATAGCAGTGTGAGAACAGACTAATACATGTATCAACTCAGTTTCTCCAGAGAAACAGAGCCAACAGGATATATATACACACACACATCTATATACACACATACACACACATCTATATACACACACACATCTATATAGAGAGATTTCACCAATAGGATATATATTATGTGCACATAAATAGAAAATTATACATATATAATATGAAATGTATACATATATATTATATACATGTATTAAGATATATTTATTAAGAGAATGATGTGTGTGTGTGTATGTGTGTGTATACATGTAAAGGGATTTATTTTAAGGACTTTGTTTATGGGATCGTGGGGCCTGGCAAGCCCAGGATTTGTCAGGCAGGCAGGATATGTTACAGTCTAAAACAGACTTCATTCTTCTTCTGAAAATCTCAGTTTTTGCTCTTAAGTCCTTCAACTAATTGAATGGGGTCCAGTCACATTATCTAAGGTTATTTTCTTCACTGAAAATCAACTGACTATACATGTTAGCAATATCTACAAAATACCCTCACAGCAACACACAGGCTGGTGCTTCACTAAACAACTGGCACCATGGCCTGGCCAAGTTGACACAAAACATTCAGGCATCACAGCTGGTTTTCCTCTCTCTTGTTTTCACTTTTTCTCTGTTCCCGTTTTGAAAGTGAAACTGAAGCATGTTTTCCAAAATGTTCTCGATCCTGCTTAATTTCTCAAGCAAATATGATTCATAAGAACAGAATGTCCAAAGCATGGGCCCTTCCATTCACCTTACCAGCCTTTAGCTTTTCAGTGATACCACTGGGATGAGAATAAATTCTCTTCATAAGAAAAGCAGGGCATGGGCAATGGAGCTCAAAGCCTCTGTGGCTGCAGCCCTTTGCTGTCATCTCCCTGGCCAGAGATGACTCACTCGGCCACACCCAGCTGCCAAGAGGCTGGGAACTGGTCTCCTGGGGGATGGTACTGGGCAAAATCACAGCTCAGTAGTTCTATTGTTGAAGAAAGGAGAGGGAACAGATGGGCCCAACTTTTATTCACTTAAGTAAAAATATGAGTGTCTCTGCTTTTGACATTCTGTAAGTTTTACTTCACTGTTCACGAAATGAAACAGAACTGACCTTATGTGAATGCAAAATGCATTCCCACTTTTTATTAAAAAGTCAAAAAAAAAATAGATGCTGCTGAGAATGTGGAGAAATAGGAATGTGTTTACACTGTTGGTGGAAATGTAAATTAGTTCAATGACTGTGGAAGACAGTGTGGTGATTTCTCAAAGATTTAGAACCAGAAATACCATTTGACCCAGCAATCCCATTACTGGGTATATACCCAAAGGAATATAAATGATTCTATTATAAAGATACATGCACTCATGTGTTCACTGCAGCACAATAGCAAAGACATGGAGTCAACCCAAATGCCCATCAATGATAGACTGGATAAAGAATGGTACATATATGCAATGGAATACTATGCAGCCATAAAAAGGAATGAGATCATGTCCTTTGCAAGGTCATGGATCGAGCTGGAAGCCATTATCCTCAGCAAACTAATGTAGGAACAGAAAACCAAACACCTCATGTTATCACTTATAAGTGGGAGCTGAATAATGAGAACACATGGACACAGGGAGGGGAATAACACACATTGGGACCAGTTGAGGGAAGGTGGGGTGGGGAGAGCATTAGAGAAAAGAGCTAATGCATTCTGGGCTTAATACCTAGGTAATGGGTTGTTAGGTGCAAACCACCATGACACATGTTTACCTATGTAACAAACCTGCACATTCTACACATGTACCCTGGAACTTAAAAAATAATAATAATAATTTTTTTAAAAAGAATCTGCCCTTATGATCCAGTCACCTCCCACCAGGTCCCTTCTCCAACACTGAGGATCACAACTCAACAGGAGATTTGGGTGGGGACACAGAGCCAAACTATATCAATAATAATATAAAATCAAAAAAGGCACTTGCACTATCAGCAGAATGAAAAGGCAACCCACAGAAAAGGAGAAAATATTTGCAGATTACATATCTGACAAGTGGTTAATATGCAAAATATATAAGGAACTCCTACAACTTAACAACAAAAACTGAGCAAACAACATGACCAAAGACAGGCAATAGGCTTGAATCGATATTTCTCCAAAGAAGATACATGCGTGCATGACCAGTACACACATGAAAAGATACCTGACACCACTCATCATTAGGGAAACACAAATCAAGGCCATAGTGAGATAGCCTGTTACATCCATGAAGGTGGCTATAATTAAGGAGGCATAAAAATTAGTATTCTTTTTCACTGCTGGTAGGAATGTAAAATGGTGCAGACACTGTGGTAAACTTACAATAGTTCCTCAAATAATTAAAAATAGAATTACTGGTCACTGCCAAGATGGCCAAATAAGAACAGCTTCGGTCTGCAGCTTCCAGTGAGATTGACGCAGAAGACAGGTAATTTCTGCATTTCCAAATGAGGTACCTGGTTCATCTCATTGGGACTGGTTGGACAGGGGGTGCAGCCCACAGAGAGCAAGCCAAAACAGGGCGAGGCATTGCCTCACCCGGGAAGCATAAGAAGTCAGGGGATTTCCCTTTCCTGGCCAAGGGAAACCATGACAGACTGTACCTGGAGGAACGGTACACCTCTATTCAGATACTGCACTTCTCCTATGGTCTTAGCACCCGTCAGACCAGGAGATTCCCTCCCGTGCCTGGTTCGGTGGGTCCCACACCCACAGAGCCTTGCTCACTGCTAGCACAGCAGTCTGAGATTGACCTGTGAGGCTGCAGCCTGGTGGGGGCAGTGGCATCCACCATTGCTGAGGCTTCAGTAGATAAACAAAGTGGCCAGGAACTTCGTGATGTATGCAAAAGCTTCAATAGCTGATTTGATCAAAAGGAAGAAAGGATATCAGTGATTGAAGATCAAATTAATAAAATAAAGTGAGAAGACAAGATTATAGAAAAAAGTGAAAAGAAATAAAGAAAACCACGAAGAAATATGGGACTATGTGAAAACACCAAATCTACGTTTGATTGGTGTACCTGAAAGTGACAGGGAGAATGGAACCAACTTAGAAAACACTCTTCAGGATATTATCCAAGAGAGCTTCCCCAACCTAGCAAGGCAGGTCAACATTCAAATTCAGGAAATACAGAGACCACCACAAAGATACTCTTTGAGAAGAGCAACCCACATAATTGTCAGATTGACCAAGGTGGAAATGAAGGAAAAAATGTTAAGGGCAGCCAGAGAGAAAGGTTGGGTTACCCACAAAGGGAAGCCCGTCAGACTAACAGTGGATCTCCCAGCAGAAGATCAAGCCAGAAGAGAGAGGGGGCCAGTATTTAACATTCTTAAAGAAAAGAATTTTCAACCCAGAATTTCATATCCAGCCAAACTAAGCTTCATAAGTGAAGGAGAAATAAAATCCTTTACAGACAAACAAATGCTGAGAGCTTTTGTCACCACCAGGCCTGCCTTACAAGAGCTCCTGGAGGAAGCGCTAAACATGGAAAGGAACAACCGGTACCAGCCACTGCAAAACATGCCAAATTGTGAAGACCATCAACACTAGGAAGAAACTGCGTCAATTAATGGGCAAAATAACCAGCTAACATCATAATGACAGGATCAAATTCACACATAACAATATTAACCTGAAATGTAAATGGGTTAAATGCCCCAATTAAAAGACACAGACTAGCAAATTGAAAGAATCAAGACCCACCAGTGTGCTGTATTCAGGAGACCCATCTCACATGCAGAGACACACATAGGCTCAAAATAAAGGGATGAAGGAAGATCTACCAAGCAAATGGAAAAAAAGAAAAAGCAGGGTTGCAACCTTAGTCTCTGATAAAACAGACTTTAAACCAATAAAAATCGAAAGAGACAAAGAAAGTCATTACACAGTGGTAAAGGGATCAATTCAACAAGAAGAGCTAACTATCCTAAATATATATGTACCCAGTGCAGGAGCACCCAGATTCATTAAGCAAGTCCTTAAAGACCTACAAAGAGACTTAGACTCCCACACAATAATAATGGGAGACTTTAACACCCCACTGTCAATATTAGACAGATCAATGAGACAGAAGTTTAACAAGGATATCCAAGACTTGAACTCAGCTCTGCACCAAGCAGACCTAATAGACATCTACAGAACTCTCCACCCCAAATCAATAAAATATACATTCTTCTCAGCATCACATGACACTTATTATAAAATTGACCACATAATTGGAAGTAAAGCACTCCTCAACAAATGTAAAAGAACAGAAATCACAACAAACTGTCTCTCAGACCACAGTGTAATCAAATTAGAACTCAGTATTAAGAAACTCACTCAAAACCACACAGCTGGTATCGAACTACTGACCTCGTGATCCATCTGTGTCAGCCTCCCAAAGTGCTGGGATTACAGGCTTGAGCCACTGTGCCTTACCCAAGGTTAACATTTATATGTGAGTTTTTGATCCTATCATGACGTTGTCAGCTGGTTTCTTTGTAGTATGTATTGTGTGGTTGCTGTATAGCATCTCTGAGCTATATTTAACTGTATTTTTGTAACAGTAGGTATTGTTCTCTTATTTCCATGTTTTGAACTCTCTTAAGCATCCCTTAAGGTTGGTCTAGTGGTAACAAATTTTCTCAGTAACTGCTTGTCTAGAAAATACTTTTTTCTTGTTTGCTTATGAAGCTTAGTTTGATGGGTTAGGACATACTGGGTTGGAATCTATTGTCTTTAAGAATGCTGAGGTAATCCTCATGAAAATGTTCTCACTAATATGGTATGTACAATAGTGCACCATGCAGTTTGTTTTTATTTTATGTTATTTTGTTTTTAATTTTACCCAAGTGAGACCCAAGTTGATTTATTTTTTATGGGAATTTAATGAGAGAGAATTTCTTGATTTTCCACATCTGTAGGGTGCAGATCTGTGTAGTGAAACTACCCACAGCAAGGATATATGCCTGTTAGGTGGCACAGACCCGAGACCCAATGGATCAGACTTGCCATTCATCCTCCTCTTGTCCTGATGAAATCTCACAGCTCCAGACAACACAGACACAAAACATTGATCGACAGTAAGATGGCTTGAAGAAATGCTTCTTTCAGGACAAATTCTTTCTGTGCATTCCATGAGGTAATCAGTATAGTATATAGCTATATATTTGCACCATTTTGAAGTCCACCACAACAGAGTTTTAAAATGCTGCGTTTAGTGAGCATTGTCAATAGAGTCTTTAAGTTCATCAATCTTAAGTCAAGAAAATTTAGAAAGTACTAAAATCTTAGCACTCACATGAAAGAAAACTGGAAGCTTTTCCAAATTAGACAACAATCAGACAAATTTGCATAATATTACCAATCTGAGTTTTGAAGCAGAAAGAAAATGTTATAAACCATGATTTTCACAAGTAGGATTGATTGTAGTATTTCATAATTTTGGATGATTATAGTATTTATCAGAATTTTAAAGTGATCAAATTTAGTGGATAACTGGTTTATCTTTCTGCTATATTTACAGAAAATTCTATTATAAAATCAATCTCATGTGATGAAGCAAATAGTGACTCAATAGTTGAGTATGAAAACATAGAATTAACTTTTTACACTGTTGTGTCAAGTAGTTAATTAATAAAAATGTTACGTTAGCAAGCAAAAAGAACACAAATTAAGGAAGGGCAAATCTGCCCCTCCATCTGCAGGGTGGATGGATGGACTGACGGGGTCAAAGTCAGTGACATCACGAGCAGGAAACCATGTTTCTCTCAAGCTGCAGCTTTGAAATGTCAAACAGCCTCTTCCTTGGCTGACGGCTGCTTTCTGACTCAATGGAAGACCTTGAGTCAGGGCTGTCGGAATCTTTGCTTATGACTGAGAAGAACATCCCACTGCTTGGAGGATCTGGGTCCATCTTTACACAGAAGCACAGAACTACAGAGAAGGGGTTTCTGGACGGAACGTTCCACACCTGGCTGGACTTTATGGGTTCTAAGGACACAGGACCTAGGTCCACTTTGCAGACCAGACTTGACACTGGCTACTTTACACGAAGGCCTGCCATGCTCTGAGTCCATCACTACAGCCTCAAAAATCCCTCCCCACAGTCTTATAATAAGCTCTTTCTGTTGTTTTTTGAGTCATCACAGGTTTCTTGATGTGAATTTATTCCCTTTTTGCTACAAGCCGATAATCCTGAGTCTGTTGACTGCAAAATCTGTTTTGGTGACTGATCGCACTAGGATGTATATTATTTTTCTGGAATTTGGGATGATTGTAGTATTTATCAGGACTTTAAAATGAGTAATTTGGTGTGACTTAGTTCCCTTTCTTAAATAAACACTAACTTTTGTGCTTAGTTTCTAATTGGTTATATTATGCCATTTTTCATGCAGATAACCCTCTGTATTATGGAAGC
>NW_020254951.1:0-638 GCF_003255815.1 Theropithecus gelada
ACAGAGTTACAGCTTTCCCCTCAAGACGCCTTTGGCTAAGACAGTTCTGGTGGAATTGGCAAAGTGATATTTTGAAGCCCATAGAGGGCTATTGTGAAAAATGAAATATCCTCAGATGGAATCTGGAAAGAAGCTTTCTGAGAATCTGCTCTCTGTTTTGGGACTTCCACTCACAAAGTTACATCTGTATTTCGTGGATCTCTTTGCTAGCGTTATTTCTGTGGAATCTGAGAACAGATATTTCGGATCCCTTTGAAGACTATAGGGCCAAAGGAAACATCCTCCCATAACAAAGAGAAAGAAGCTTTCTGAGAAACTTCTTTGTGTTCTGTGAAATCATCTCACAGAGTTACACCTTTCCCCTCAAGAAGACTTTGGCTAAGACAGTTCTTGTGCAATTGTCAAAGTGATATTTGGAAGCCCATAGAGGGCTATGTTGAAAAAGGAAATATCCTCAGATGAAATTTGGAAAGAGGCTTTCTGAGAAACTGCTTCGTGTTCTGTTAATTCATCTCACAGAGTTACATCTGTTTTTCGTGGATCTCTTTGCTAGCCTTATTTCTGTGGAATATGAGAACAGATATTTCGGATCCCTTTGAAGACTATAGGGCCAAAGGAAATCTCCTCCGATAACAAAG
>NW_020254951.1:677-1192 GCF_003255815.1 Theropithecus gelada
TTGTGTTCTGTGAAATCATCTCACAGAGTTACAGCTTCCCCTCAAGATGCCTTTGGCTAAGACAGTTCTTGTGGAATTGGCAAAGTGATATTTCGAAGCCCATAGAGGGCTATGGTGAAAAAGGAAATATCCTCCGTTTAAATTTGGAATGACGCTTTCTGAGAAACTGCTTAGTGTTCTGTTAATTCATCTCACAGAGTTACATCTGTATTTCGTGGATCTCCTTCTTAGCCTTATTTCTGTGCAATCTGAGATCAGATATTTCGGATAACTTTGAAGACTATAGGCCCAAAGGAAATATCCTCCGATAACAAAGATAAAGAAGTTTTCTGAGAAACTTCTCTGTGTTCTGTGAAATCACCACACAGAGTTACAGCTTTCCCCTCAAGAAGCCTTTCGTTAAGACAGTTCTTGTGGAACTGGCAAAGTGGTATTTGGAAGCCCTTAAAGTTCTATGGTGAAAAAGGAAATATCGTCCGATGAAATCTGGAAAGAAGCTTTCTGAGAAACTGCTT
>NW_020254952.1:0-1192 GCF_003255815.1 Theropithecus gelada
GATCCACGAAATACAGATGTAACTCTGTGAGTAGAAGTCACACATCACAGAGCAGTTTCTGAGAAAACTTCACTCCAGATTTCATCTGAGGATATTTCCTTTATCTGCGTAGCCCTCTATGGGCTTCCAAATATCACTTTGCCAATTACACAAGAACTGTCTTAGCGAAAGGCTTCTTGAGGGGAAAGCTGTAACTCTGTGAGATGATTTCACAGAACACAAACAATTTTCTCAGAAAGCTTCTTCTCTTTTTTATCGGAGGATATTTCCTTTGGCCCTATAGTCATGAAAGGGATCCGAAATATCTGTTGTCAGATTCCACAGAAATAAGGCTAGCAAAGAGATGCACGAAATACAGATGTAACTCTGTGAGATGAATTAACAGAACACTAAGCAGTTTCTCAGAAAGCTTCTTTCAAGGTTTCATCTGAGGATATTTCCTTTTTCACCATAGCCCTCTTTGGGCTTCCAAATATCACTTTGCCAATTCCACCAGAACTGTCTTAGCGAAAGGCTTCTTGAGGGGAAAGCTGTAAGTCTGTGAGATGATATCACAGAACGCAAAGAAGTTTCTCAGAAAGCTTCTTTCTCTTTGTTATCGGAGGATATTTCCTTTGGCCCTGTAGTCTTCAAAGGGATCGGAAATATATGTTCTCAGATTCAACAGAAATAAGGCTAGCAATGAGATCCATGAAATACAGATGTAACTCTGTGAGATGAATTAACAGAACACTAAGCAGTTTGTCAGAAAGCTTCTTTCCAGATTTCATCTGAGGATATTTCCTTTTTCACCATAGCCCTTATGGCTTTCCAAATATCACTTTGCCAATTCCACAAGAACAGACTTAGCGAAAGGATTCTTGAGGGGAAAGGTTTAACTCTGTGAGATGATTTCACAGAGCACAAAGATGTTTCTCAGAAAGCTTCTTTCTCTTTGTTATCGGAGGATATTTCCTTTGGCCCTATAGTCTTCAAAGGGATCCAAAATCTCTATTCTCAGATTCCACAGAAATACGCCTAGCAAAGAGATCCACGAAATACAGAGGTAACATTGTGAGTGGAAGTCACACATCACAGAGCAGTTACTCAGAAAGCTTCTTTCCAGATTTCATCTGAGGATATTTCCTTTTTCACCAGAGCCCTCTATGGGCTTCCAAATATCACTTTGCTAATTCCACAAAAACTGTCTTAG
>NW_020254953.1:0-693 GCF_003255815.1 Theropithecus gelada
TCTCAGATTCCACAGAAATAAGGCTAGGAAGAGATCCACGAAATACACATGTAACTCTGTGAGATGAATTAACAGAACACTAAGCAGTTTCTCTGAAAGCTTCTTTCCAGATTTCCTCTGAGGATATTTCCTTTTCACCATAGCCCTCTAAGGGCTTGCAAATATCACTTTGCCAATTCCACAAGAACTGTCTTAGCGAAAGGCTTCTTGAGGGGAAAGCTGTAACTCTGTGAGATGATTTCACAGAACACAAAGAAGTTTCGCAGAAACCTTCATTCCCTTTGTTATCGGAGGATATTTCCTTTAGCCCCATAGTCCTCAAAGGGATCCGAAATATCTCTTCTCAGATTCCACAGAAATAAGGCTAGAAAAGAGATCCACGAAATACTCATGTAACACTGTGAGATGAATTAACAGAACACTAAGCAGTTTCTCTGAAACCTTCTTTCCAGATTTCCTCTGAGGATATTTCCTTTTTCACCAGAGCCCTCTATGGGCTTCCAAATATCACTTTGCCAATTGCAGAAGAACTGTCTTAGAGAAAGGCTTCTTGAGGGGAAAGCTGTAACTCTGTGAGATGATTTCACAGAACACAAAGACGTTTCTCAGAAAGCTTCTTTCTCTTTGTTATCGGAGGATATTTCCTTTGGCCCTATAGTCTTCAAAGGGATCCGAAATATCTGTTCTCTGATT
>NW_020254953.1:746-1192 GCF_003255815.1 Theropithecus gelada
TCTCAGATTCCACAGAAATAAGGCTAGGAAGAGATCCACGAAATACACATGTAACTCTGTGAGATGAATTAACAGAACACTAAGCAGTTTCTCTGAAAGCTTCTTTCCAGATTTCCTCTGAGGATATTTCCTTTTCACCATAGCCCTCTAAGGGCTTGCAAATATCACTTTGCCAATTCCACAAGAACTGTCTTAGCGAAAGGCTTCTTGAGGGGAAAGCTGTAACTCTGTGAGATGATTTCACAGAACACAAAGAAGTTTCGCAGAAACCTTCATTCCCTTTGTTATCGGAGGATATTTCCTTTAGCCCCATAGTCCTCAAAGGGATCCGAAATATCTCTTCTCAGATTCCACAGAAATAAGGCTAGAAAAGAGATCCACGAAATACTCATGTAACACTGTGAGATGAATTAACAGAACACTAAGCAGTTTCTCTGAAACCTTCT
>NW_020254954.1:0-1192 GCF_003255815.1 Theropithecus gelada
AAACTTTAATTAAAAGGTTTATATCTTTTAAAAATTAATAAAAGTTCCACATCATCGGTTAATGGCAACTAATTACATTTCACAGACAATCCTAATTCTTAACAGGCAACTAATTACATTTCACAGACAATCCTAATTCTTAACAATGAAACAAAAAAATCATATAGGACTTGATTCTTCCTAATATATTGACTTCTTGGCCTATAAATCACCCCTCACTAACTCTGCTTTGCTCTAACAGCTGCTCCTCAAACACACAAACCCTATTCCCCATTTAGGGCCCATGCACGTGTTGGTCACTCTTGTTGGAATGCCCTTCCTCAAACAGTCCAATGACCTAAGGCCTCTATGTCTCTGGACAAATGTTATCTACAGAGAAAAGAATCCCTGAACACCCTACATGTGTGAAGTGCCTATTCTTGTTTACTGACCTTTGTATTTCATGCCTGATGTGATTTATCTGTTTGTTTTCGTGTGAATTTTATGTCTTCCTTAACATACTCAAATCTCATAAGGGCAGAAACATTACTCAGTATTATCACACTGATTGTGTCAAGCACCGCTCCAGGCAGAGAGTATTCAAGTATTTGCCATACATACAAACAAACGTATCTTAGGGAATTGAGCCATACATATGAATCTATGTGCAACTGTGGATTGCAATATGTGGATTTTAATCCAAAATCCATGTAAACTGATGGCATCCTGAAAGGACAGTGCTTGTCCCTCAACTGGCAGGGAAATAGAAGAAAAATAACATGGTGAGTAGGTACTGAAGGAAACACACAGTTCACTGGCTCTCTCACACTGAAATACCCATTTCTTCTCCACATCACAAGCCTCTTCACTGAGAAAGGAACTTTATGACCAATGAAAGTGTTTAATGGTGCTGCCATTCCTGACTCAATAAAGCTCAAATCACTTCAATAAACACAAGGAAAACAAATTTAAGCCAGGCCTGGTGGCTCACGCCTGTAATCTCAGCACTCTGGGAGGCTGAGGTGGGTGGACTGCTTGAGCCCAGGAATTTTGAGACCAACCTGGACAACATAATGAGACCCCCCTTTCTAAACAAAAGAAAGAAAGGAGAGAGAGAGAGAAGAAAGAAGGAAGGAAAGAAGGAAGGGAGGAACGAAGGAGGGAAAGAAGGAAGGAAGGAAGGAAGGAAGGAAGGAAGGAAGGAAGGAAGGAA
>NW_020254955.1:0-1192 GCF_003255815.1 Theropithecus gelada
AGAAAGAAAGAAAGAAAGAAAGAAAGAAAGAAAGAAAGAAAGAAAGACAGACAGGTGATCAAGGCAACTGACTGAACTAGAGAGTAAAAGCAAAGAGGTGGGAAAGGGTGGGGACAAAGAATACAGTGTAATGAGGTTGGAGCACAGAGTAGATGAAGCAGAGGGGCTGGCAGTAAGATTCATAAGTAGTTTTGGATAGCACTGAGGAGGGCTTTGGCTGCCAGGCAAAGGAGTCTCTTATTATATATCAACAAGATGATTTAATGCTGACACATTCCTCTTAGAGATCCCCCATCTATGCCTCAGTACTCAATGGGTAACACAATCTCAACTCTCCTATTAATGGTTGTAAAAGAAAAAGCAGGCCCTTGATTTCTGAGTGGGAGATCTGAAAAGAAAATTCACAGGCTCCAAGAAGCTCAGTGAGATAATGCATGAAAGAACACCGCATGGACTTGCACAGAGTAACCGTGTGGTAAGAGTGAATTATTCGTATGAACAATCATAACAGAATGGCATTTTTAAATTCTGGGGTTTTGCAGTTAAAAATTTAGCATTTTTAAATGGTGACTTGGCTCTGCCTACATTTGTACTTTTAGTTCCCCATAAAGTTGCTCTGTGAGAAGGCAAGTTTGCTTCAAGGAGAGAAAAGGAGAAACCCCACCCATGAGGTGGCTACCAGCTGAGTTTTCAGATTGCTTATCTCTTTAATATTCTAGACCTCACCATCTGGTCATCAAATTCACTTTGGTCTAAACTGGCCTACGATTTTTTTTCCTGTATTTGGAGTTTATATTAGAAATTAAGATTTACTGCATTTGCAGACCGTTTTTAGTCTTTTTATGAAAAAAGTGGTGGCAATAGAGACCCACTTGTCCAATGTGTCATTTTAAACACGCTGGGCAAGCGCAGGGTGGCAGCTTTATTTATCACCACATGCTCACTGGAGTGCTGGTAAATGGAATTGCGTGCTTGGCCAAGCACACAGGGAATAAGCACAGCATTGAGGCTGGGTTTTTACAGCAGCTCTGTGATCATGAATTATGGAAGGATTAGACAAGGTTTGGGAGAAGGGAGGTTCTGTTGTTTTTCTTCCTTCTTTTGTGAAGATTTGAGGGTGAGGAAAAACCTAGAATAAAGGCAATAAAAAAAAAAAGTCCACCAAATGATGCTTATTGGGAAATAGGTTGGG
>NW_020254956.1:0-1191 GCF_003255815.1 Theropithecus gelada
TTTGAAGACTATAGGGCCAAAGGAAATATCCTCCGATAACAAAGAGACAGAAGCTTGCTCAGAAAGTTCTTTGTGTTCTTTGAAATCATCTCACAGTGGTACAGCTTTCCCCTCAAGAAGCCTTTCGCTAAGATACTTCTTATGGAATTGGCAAAGTGATAGTTGGAAGCCCATAGAGGGCTATGGTGAAAAAGGAAATATCCTCAGATGAAATCTGGAAAGAAGCTTTCTGAGAAACTGCTTAGTGTTGTGTTAATTCATCTGACTAAGTTACATCTGCATTTCGTGGATCTCTTTGCTAGCCATATTTCTGTGGAATCTGAGAACAGATATTTCGGATCCCTTTGAAGAATATAGGGCCAAAGGAAATATCCTCCGATAACAAAGAAAAAGAAGCTGTCTGAGAAAGTTCTTTGTCTTCTGTGAAATCATCTCACAGAGTTACAGCTTTCCCCTCAAGAAGCCTTTCGCTAAGACACTTCTTGTGAAATTGGCAAAGTGATATTTGGAAGCCCATAGAGGGCTATGGTGAAAAAGGAAATATCCTCAGATGAAATCTGGAAAGAAGCTTTCAGAGAAACTGCTTAGTGTTCTGTTAATTCATCTCACAGAGTTACATCTGTATTTCGTGGATCTCTTTGCTAGCCTTCTTTCTGTGGAATCTGAGAACAGATATTTCAGATCCCTTTGAAAACTATAGGGCCAAAGGAAATATCCTACGGTAACAAAGAGTAAGAAGCTTTCTGAGAAACTTCTTTCTTTTCTGTGAAATCATCTCACTGAGTTACAGCTTTCCCCTCAGGAAGCCTTTCGCTAAGACACTACTTGTGGAATTAGCAAAGTGATATTTGGAAGCCCGTAGAGGGCTATGGTGAAAAAGGAAATATTGTCAGCTGAAATCTGGAAAGAAGCTTTCTGAGAAACTGCTTAGTGTTCTGTTAATTCATCTCACAGAGTTACATATGTATTTTGTGGATCTCTTTGCTAGCCTTATTTCTGTGGAATCTTAGAACAGATATTTCGGATCCCTTTGAAGACTATAGGGCCAAAGGAAATATCCTCGGATAAGAAAGAGAAAGAAGCTTTCTGAGAAACTTCTTTGTGTTCTGTGAAATCATCACACAGTGATACAGCTCTCCCCTCCAGAAGCCTTTCGCTAAGACAGTTGTTGTGGAATTGGCAAAGTGATAT
>NW_020254957.1:0-1191 GCF_003255815.1 Theropithecus gelada
CAGTTTCTCAGAAAGCTTCTTTCCAGATTTCATCTGAGGATGTTTCCCTTTTCACCATAGCCCTCTACGGGCTTCCAAATATCACTTTGCCAATTCCACAAGAACTGTCTTAGCGAAAGGCTTCTTGAGGGTAAAGCAGTAACTCTGTGAGATGATTTCACAGAACACAAAGAAGATTCTCAGAAAACTTCTTTCTCTTTGTTATCGGAGGATATTTCCTTTGGCCCTCTAGTCTTCAAACTAATCCGAAATATCTGTTCTCAGATTCCACAGAAATAAGGCTAGCGAAGAGATCCACGAAATACAGATGTAACTCTGTGAGATGAATTAACAGAACACTAAGCAGTTTCTCACAAAGCTTCTTTAGAGATTTCATAGGACGATATTTCCTTTTTAACCATAGCCCTCTATGGGCTTCCAAATATCACTTTGCCAATTCCACAAGAACTGTGTTAGAGAAAGTCTTCTTTAGTGGAAAGCTGTAACTCTGTGACATGATTTAACAGAACATAAAGAAGTTTCTCAGAAAGCTTCTTTCTCTTTGTTATCGGAGGATATTTCCTTTGGCCCTATAGTCTTCAAAGGGATCCGAAATATCTGTTCTCAGATTCCACAGAAATAAGGCTAGCAAAGAGATCCACGAAATACCGATGTAACTCGGTGAGATGAATTAACAGAACACTAAGCAGTTTCTCAGGAAGCTTCTTTCCAGATTTCATCTGAGGATATTTCCTTTTTCACCATAGCCCTCTATGGGCTTCAAAATATCACTTTGCAAATTCCACAAGAACTGTCTTAGGGAAAGGCTTCTTTAGCGGAAAGGTATAACTCTGTGAGATGATTTCACTGAGCACAAACAAGTTTTTCAGAAAGCTTCTTCCTCTTTGTTATCGGAGGATATTTCCTTTGGCCCTATAGTCTCCAAAGGGATCCGAAATATCTGTTCTCAGATTCCACAGAAATAAGTTTAGCAAACAGATCCACGAAATACAGATGTAACTCTGTGAGATGAATTAACAGAACACTAAGCAGTTTCTCAGGAAGCTTCTTTCCAGATTTCATCTGAGGATATTTCCTTTCTCACCATAGCCCTCTATGGGCTTCCAAATATCACTTTGCCAATTCCACAAGAACTGTCTTAGCGAAAGGCTTCTTGAGGGGAAAGGTGTAACTCTGTGAGATGATTTCACA
>NW_020254958.1:0-1192 GCF_003255815.1 Theropithecus gelada
AGAACCACGAAATAGAGATGTAACCCTGTGAGTCGAAGTCACACATCAGAGAGCAGTTTCTCAGACCTTCTTTCCAGATTTCATCTGAGGATATTTCCTTTTTCACCATAGCCGTCCATGGGCTTCCAAATATCCCTTCGCCAATTCCACAAGAACTTTCTTAGCGAAAGGCTTCTTGAGGGGAAAGCTGTAACTCTGTGAGATGATTTGACAGAACACAAAGATGTTTCTCAGAAAGTTTCATTCTCTTTGTTATCGGAGGATATTTCCTTTGGCCCTATACTCTTCAAAGGGATCCGAAATATCTGTTCTCAGATTCCACAGAAATAAGGCTAGCAAAGAAATCCACGAAATACAGATGTAACTCTGTGAGATGAATTAACAGAACACTAAGCAGTTTCTCAGAAAGCTTCTTTCCAGATTTCATCTGAGGATATTTCCTTTTTCACCATAGCCCTCCAAGGGCTTCGAAATATCACTTTGCCAAATCCACAAGAACTGTCTTAGCGAAAGGCTTCTTGAGGGGAAAGCTGTAACTCTGTGAGATGATTTCACAGAACACAAAGAAGTTTCTCAGAAAGCTNTTCGGAAGATATTTCCTTAGGCCCTATAGTCTTCAACGGGATCCGAAATATCTGTTCTCAGATTCCACAGAAATAAGGCTAGCAAAGAGATCCACGAAATACAGATGTAACTCTGTGAGTGGAAGTCACACGTCACAGAGCAGTTTCTCAGAAAGCTTCTTTTCAGATTTCATCTGAGGATATTTCATATTTAACCATAGCCCTCTATGGGCTTCCAAACATAACTTTGCCATTTCCACAAGCACTGTCTTAGCAAAAGGCTTCTTGAGGGGAAAGCTGTAACTCTGTGAGATGATTTCACAAAACAAAAAGGAGTTTCTCAGAAATCTTCTTTCTCTTTGTTATCAGAGGATATTTCCTTTGGCCCTATAGTCTTCAAAGGGATCCGAAATATCTGTTCCCAGATTCCACAGAAATAAGGCTAGCAAAGAGATCCACGAAATTCAGATGTAACTCTGTGAGTGGAAGTCACACGTCACAGAGCAGATTCTCAGAAAGCTTCTTTCCCGATTTCATCTGTGGATATTTCCTTTTTCACCATATCCGTCCATGGGCTTCCAGATATCACTTTGCCAATTCCACTAGAACTGTCTTAGGGAAAGGTTTCT
>NW_020254959.1:0-1191 GCF_003255815.1 Theropithecus gelada
AGAATGCAACCCTGTCTCAAAAAAACAAAGTGAACAAACAAACAAATTAAAAAATGAAGAAAAAATCAGCCCACAGGCACCGAGGTGGACAGGAAGCCAGTTGTCAGCTCTCCAGGGTTCCCAGACATAGACGTAGCTGCTACCTCTCACCCACACTGAGCTCCCATGCTGTGAGACCCACCCAGGTACTGACACATCAAGCTCTGGATGCGGGTGGTGGTATCCGTTAGGCAGAGAAACAGGAAATTGTCGTAGTCAGTATCAAGCAGCATAGCCTCATTCGCTCCCATATCTGGGGAAAGAAGAGAAGAACCAAAAGGAAGATGAAGCCTCCATCTCAGCAGAGTCTTGGGCAGATGTGTGGATGTCCCACCACACTAAGTGGCTTCCTCGTCCACTGACACCGTGGGATGTGGCTCTTGGGGTGGGCCATGGCTAGGGAATCCAGGGAGAAAAGGAGAGAAGAGGCAATATGGAGGACCATGGAGCCCTGGCTGAAGGGGAGAGGCCAGGTGTGCAGTGGAGAGGCAGACACCGGAGGCAGGCAGGCTCTGACCTGGAGAGATTCCAGCTGAGAAGTCACATACGGGTGAGGACAGCGGGAGACGGCACGGGAACAGGGCAGAGGGGTGGGAAGAGGGAGAAGAAATGGACCTTGGAGAGTGGCTCGATTCTGGGGAGGGCAAGCAGGGTCAGAAGGGCCTGAGGCAAGTCCCAAGCATAAGAAGCAAACTGTATTTGCTGGGAAAATGTGCCCACGAGGGGATAAGAGAGCCCAGACCCTGACCACTTCTGTATTAAAAAAATAATAATAATTAACAAAATAGAACAAAATGTCGCAAATTGTTAGGGAGAATTCAGTGGAGCCAGGACGTGCTGTAGCCCCTCTTCCCGCAACGAGGCTGGGAGCACGGCCCAGGCCAGATCTGCAGCCCCACCATCAGCAGAAGGCAGCCAGGCCCATGGGAACAGCAGTCCACCTGGCCACCTGCCCACCTCGCCACCTGCCCACGTGTTCACCTGCCCACTGCCCACCTGTTCACTTGTTCACCTGGCCACCTGCTCACCTGGCCACCTGCCCACCTGTTCACCTGCCCACCTGCCCACCTGTTCACCTGGCCACCTGTTCACCTACCCACCTGCCCACCTGTTCACCTAACCACCTGCTCACCTACCCACCTGCCCACCTGT
>NW_020254960.1:0-1191 GCF_003255815.1 Theropithecus gelada
GAGTCTCTTCACATAGTCTTAAAAGATTATTGCTATGAAATTTTCTTATACATCTAACCCATAACCCCTACGATTCTGCAGGTTTAATTGGTTGTCTTACCAATAATGAGTTGCTTTGCTTCAAAATATTTAAAATTTCCAGAAGGCATAAATATATATAGTATAGTTTTTGAGTTAAGCCAGAAGAAAGTTGACTTTATTTACTAACATAACTTATATGTAAAGATTTAATAATTTTCCCTTCTTCTTTTCTTTTGCATCATAACAACCACTGAATATAATATTTCTATAGCAGTGGGGGTAATTGGACAAAGACTTTTGTGGCTAGAGGTGAATTGCCCAGGGTCTCCAGCACTCCAGGTCCCACTGAGCCTGCCACACAGCTGAGGGCATCGGTATTTTCACACACCTATTGTGCACAGTGCCCCAGAACAGAGATCAGATGTTCTCCTTTATTCAAATGGGGAGTTGCGAGTATTGTCATTGTAATTAAGTTAATAAATACGTGTTTATACACTGTTAAAATCTGGTTGGATTTGTGTCCCTTCACAAAACAAATTGCTTAAATGAAACCACAGAGGTAACATAATTGAGTACATCTGCTTCTATGAGATTCTCTTTTAAATTGAATTAGAATCTAATTTGAAATATCAGTAAAAAGTTTAAATATTCAACTCGATTATATTAAATTTTGGTTTTTTTTTGTTTTGAGACTGAGCTTAGCTGTTGTTACCCAGGCTGGAGTATAATGGCATGATTTCAGCTCACTGCAAGCACCTTGTCCCGGGTTCAAGCGATTCTCCTGCCTCAACCTCCCAAGTAGCTGGGATTATAGGAGCCTGCCACCACGCCTGGCTGATGTTTGTATTTTTAGTAGAGATGGGGTTTCGCCATGTTTGCCAGGCTGGTCTTGAACTCCTGACCTCAGGTAATCCACCCACCTTGGCCTCCCAAAGTGCTGGGATTACAGGCGTGAGCCACCGTGCCTGGTCTTTTTAGATCATTTTACTTTATTTGAGTTACTTATTTTTATGACTTTATTGTTATAAACATGCTAGTTTTTTAAAAAATCAATCAATATAACAAAGAACAAAGAAGATAGTCAACAAGCATTCCCACCTCCAAGATCTAGAAATAAGTGTCATCATTCCAAAAGTTGATACATGGTGGATTCCTTCACACCAGTTTGCA
>NW_020254961.1:0-7463 GCF_003255815.1 Theropithecus gelada
GGGCGCCTGTAGTTCCAGCTACTCAGGAGGCTGAGGCAGGAGAATCACTTGAACCCAGGAGGCAGAGGTTGCAGTGAAACAAGATCACACCACTGCACTCCAGTCTGGGCAACAGAGCAAGACTCCATCTCGAAAAAAAAATTAAAATAAAAAAAATTATAAAGCTGCCCTGCCTTGAGGAAGGGGGGCTAGGACTTCATTTTTCCACATCAACTAGCCATTGGATGGAGGCCGCCTCATATCAGGGAACATGATATTGCTTGAGATAACTCTCTTCTTAGAGAGGTATTCAGCTGAGGGCTTTCATCTGCCAACACCCCCAGCCGACTGGGGAATGATTGCCTCAGTGCCAACATGGGGAAATCCCGATCTGACCATTGCATCAATATACCTAACTGAACCGGAATCTGCCTTTAGCAACATCTCCACGTGATGTTTGTGCACATTAAAGTTTCGGAAGCGTTGGTTTAAGGCTGGTTCTCCAACTTCTGTGTGCATCAGAATCGCCTGGAGGGTTTAAGCCTCAGCTTTCTGGGCCCCACCCCTAGAGTTACTGATTCTGAGGTAACTCCAGGTCTAGAGTAAAGTCCAAGGATTTGCTTTTTTTTTGAAAAACTCCTGACCGGGCTCGGTGGCTCACGCTTTAATCCCAGCACTTTGGGAAGCTGAGGCAGATGGATCACTTGAGATCAGGGGTTTGAGACAGCCTGGCCAACATGGTGAAACCCCGTCTCTACTAAAAATACAAAAATTAGCTGGGTGTGGTGGTGCATGCCTGTAATCCCAGCTACTTGGGAGGCTGAGGCAGGAGAATGGCTTGAACCTAGGAGGCAGAGCTTGCAGTGAGCCGAGATCGTGCCATTGCATTCCAGGTTGGGCAACACAGTGAGAACCTGCCTCAAAAAAAGAAAAGAAAAAAGAAAAAAAATGAAAAAACACATATCAATGTGTTTTTTGTTTGTTTGTTTGTTTTTGAGACAGAGTCTGGTTCTGTCACCCAGGCTGGAGTACCGTGGCACGATCTCATCTCACTGCAAGCTTCGCCTCCTGGGTTCAAGCCATTCTCCTGCCTCAGCCTCCTGAGTAGATGGGACTACAGGTGCCTGCCACCACGCCTGGCTATTTTGTTTTTGTATTTTTAGTAGAGATGGGCTTTCACCTTGTTCTTGATTTCATGATCCGCCTGCCTCGGCCTCCGAAAGTGCTGGCATTACAGGCGTGAGCCACTGTGCCCGGCCATCTTAATGGTTTTTCCAAGAATTTTTTGCTTAGGGTTTTGTTTTCTGTTATTTTTTTTTTTCTTAAAGGAACGAGGTTTGCAGCTTTATTTTTATATGTCACTGTCCAGAACGGAGTACATGACCACCCTCGTTGCAAAGGAGGCTGGGAAGATGAGGTCTAGTCTTCTAGACTTTACAGTAAGAGATGGCAAGTGAGAAGAGAGTTGAGAATGGCTGCTAAGTTAACCACAAACATTTTATCTTGAGCTGTGGAGGTAATCAATACCAGAAACCTTTAAAAAAGAAGTTGGTTGTGGGGAATGGGACTGTCTATGGAGAGTAGAGGGGTGGGACACTGGTTTTTCATAGCAAGAACTTCTATACAATTTGATTTATTACCATGTTCATTATAAAACCCACTACTCCACTCTTTCTCATACTCCACCTTAGCAAAACTTGTTGGCTTAACCTTCAATAGATTTCTAGGGCCGGTTGCGGTGGCTCATGCCAATGGTCCCAGCACTTTGGGAGGCCGAGGCAGGTGGATGAGGTCAGGCTTTTGAGACCAGCCTGACCAACTGGTGAAACCCCACCTCTACTAAAAATACAAAACTTAGCTGGGTGTGGTGGCATGTGCCTGAAATCCCAGCTACTCGAAACGCTGAGGCAGGAGAATCACTTGAACCTAGGAGGTGGAGGTTGCAGTGAGCCAAGATCTCGCCACTGCATTCCAGCCTGGGTGGCTGAGTGAGACTCTGTCTAAAAAAACAAAAAAAAAAATTCTACAATTTGTAACATCCTGTCATCTCCACTACCACCATCATCATCACTGCTTCTGTCCTTGGCCTGCTAGAATTCATAATTAACAGAGCAGTCAGTGCTCCTTTCAAAAAAAATCTCTCTTCTGGGCTAGACATGGTGGTTCATGCCTATATTCCCAGCATTTTGGGACTCTGAGGAAGGAGAATCACTGGAGACCAGAAGTTCAAGACCAGCCTGGGCACCATAGCAAGACCCCCCCCCCCACCCCACCACTGCCACCCTGCATCTGTACAAAAAATTTTTAAAACATTAGCTGAGTGTGGTGGCATGCACTTCAGTCCCAGTTACTCAGGAGTCGGAGGCTGGAGGATTGCTTAAGACCAGGAGTTCAAGGCTCTGCAGTGAACTATGATCACAGTACTGCACTCCAGCCTGGACAAACAGAGACCCTGTCTCAAAAAACAAAACAAGAAACAAACAAAAACCCCTTCTGTGCTCAAAACCCTCCGATTGCTTCCCCCCTCAATAAGGTTACAACAAAAATCTTTGCAGTGGCCTACAAGTCCTCCCACATGACCTTCTGACCTCCTTTTCTTTTCTTTTTCCTTTTTTTTTTTTTTTTGAGATGGAGTTTCGCTCTTGTTGCCCAGACTGGAGTGTAATGGCACAATCTCGGCTCACCGCAATCTCTGCCTCTCGGTTTCAAGCAATTCTCCTACCTCAGCCTCCCGAGTAGCTAGGATTACAGGCATGTGCCACCATGCCCAGATACTTTTTTGTATTTTTAGTAGAGATGGGGTTTCTCCGTGTCGATCAGGCTGGTCTCGAACTCCCGACCTCAGGCAATCCACCTGCCTCGGCCTCCCAAACTGCTGGGATTATAGGTGTGAGCCACCACGCCCAGCCCTGACCTCATTTTCTCCCCCTGTCCATTACACTCCAGCCACCCTGGCCACTTGAATATTCCTCAAATGCATGATCAGGTTTCCACCTCAGAGTCTTATTTGCTATTCTCTTTGCTGAGAACATCTCCTCCAGTTCCTGGAGCATTCTTCCCAGTCTCCTCCAAATATCCATCGCCATGGCTCATCGCTCACCTCCCTCCTGTTTTTATTCAAACAACATCTTCTCAATGAAGCCTTCCTTGACTACTCTTGCCCAATCTATTTAATATAGCACAACATGTCCCCCACCCCCTGCTTTATTTTCATTCTAAGCACATGCCACCATCTCAAGCACTGTGTATGCAGATCTGTTTATGATCTGCCTCCGTCTCTAGAATGCAAGCTCATGAGCACAGGGGTTTTCGTCTGTTTTGCGCACTGCTGTATCCCTAGGCCCTAAAACAGAGCCAGGTACATAAGAAACCCTCACTGAATATGGGAGGAAATGCAAAACCTCAAAAGAATTATTAGAATTATTTTCTTTCCTTTTTTTTTTTTTTTTTTTTTTAGAGACGGCATCTCACTCTGTCACCTAGGTGTTGGGGTGCAGTGAAATGATTATAAATCACTGCAGTCTCAAACTCCTGGGCTCAGGGGTTCCTCCTGCCTCAGCCTCCCAACTAGCTACAACTACAGGCACACGCCACCAAGCTCAGCTAATTTTTCTTTTCCTTTTCTTTTCTTTCTTTCTCTTTTTGAGACGGAGTTTCACCTTTGTCGCCCAGGCTGGAGTGCAACGGTGCCATCTCAGCTAACTACAACCTCCGTCTCCCTGGTTCATGCGATTCTCCTGCCTCAGCCTCCTAAGTAGCTGGGATTACCGGCGCCTGCCACCTCGCCCAGCTAATTTTGTATTTTTAGTAGAGATGGGGTTTCTCCGTGTTGGTCAGGCTGGTCTCAAACTCCCGACCTCAGGTGATCTGCCCGCCTTGGCCTCCCAAAGTGCTGGGATTACAGGCGTGAGTCACTACGCCTACCAATTTTTTTTTATTTTCATAGAGATGGGCGTGTCACTACGTTGCCCAGGTTGGTCCTGTACTCTAGGGCTCAAGTGATCCTCCTGCCTCAGCCTCCCCAAGTCAGCCTCCCAAGGTGCTGGGATTACAGGTGTGAGCCACTGTACCCCATCATAGATTTCTTTTTGAAGGTGAACATATGTATTAGAGTTCTTCAGAGATGCAGAACCAAAGTAATGCAGAACCAATAGGATATGTAAACAACTGCATGTATACACCTGCATTCTACTGGTTCTGCATCTCTGAAGAAGAGATGAGAGAGAGAGAGATTTATTTTAAGGAAACAGTTCACATGATACTGGGGGCTGGTAAAACTGAAATCTGTAGGGCAAGCAGCAGGCTGCAATTTCAGCGAAGAATTGGTATTGCATTGCAGTCTTGAGTCCAAATTCCTCAGGGCAGCAGGCTGGAAACCAGGTAGGGCTTCCATGTTGCAGTCCTGAGAAAAATTCTTCTTCAGGAAACCTCAGTGTTTACTCTTAATGCCTTCACCTGCTTAGATGAATCCCACTCACATTACAGAGGGCAACCTGCTGTCCTCCAGGCCCACTAATTGTAACTGTTACTCACACATGAAAAACACCTTCACAACAACGTCTAGGCTGGCATTTGACCAATCAACTGGGTACCGTAGTCTAGCTGGGTTCCAGGTTGACACATACAATTAACCCTCACAGCATAGAAAAGAAAAAGAAAGAAAGCTACACAACTCCTATTCTTTTTTTTTTTTTTTTTTTTTTTTTGAGATGGAGGCACGCTCTGTTTCCCAGGCTGGAGTACAGTGGCGTGATCTTGGCTCGCGATCTTGGCTCACGGCAACTTCTGCCTCCTGGGTTCAAGCAATTCTCCTGCCTCAGCTTCCCGAGTAGCTGGGATTACAGGTACCCACGACCACGCTGGGCTAATTTTTTGTATTTTTAATAGAGACAGAGTTTTGCCTGTTGCCCAGGCTGGTCTCAAACTCCCGACCTTAGGCAATCCACCTGCCTCGGCCTCCCAAAGTGCTGGGATTACAGGCATGATCCACCATGCCCGGCTAACTTTTTGTGTTAAAAACACAAAAGCTACTAAAAGTAGAGATGGGGTTTCACCATGTTAGCCACGCTGGTCTCTAACTCCTGACCTGAAATGAACCACCTGTCTTGGCCTCCCAAAGTGCTAGGATTACAGGTGTGAGCCACCACGCCCGGCCCACAATCCCTATTCTTGAGGGGTGATGGGAAAGACAGTAGGAAATACAGACGAATGTAACAAATGCCACATTACAGAAGCACAAGGAAAGTTCTGTGGAAGGGTAGAGTTTTGGCAGAGAGCCAGCTGGGAAGACTTCATAAGGAAGTGGTCTTTGAGTTGAGTCTTGCAGGATACACAGAATCGCCTTTTTTCCCAGCTATTTTTGAGACTGAGTCTGGCTCTGTCGCCCAGGCTGGAGTGCGGTGGCCGGATCTCAGTTCACTGCAAGCTCCGCCTCCCGGGTTTCGCCATTCTCCTGCCTCAGCCTCCGGAGTAGCTGGGACCACAGGCGCCCGCCACCTCGCCCGGCTAGTGTTTTGTATTTTTTAGTAGAGACGGGGTTTCACCATGTTAGCCAGGATGGTCTCGATCTCCTGACCTTGTGATCCGCCCGTCTCAGCCTCCCAAAGTGCTGGGATTACAGGCTTGAGCCACCGCGCCCGGATACACAGAATTTCTATAGGAGGAAAGGGCATTTTTCAGACTACTGAAACCTAGAGCCTGAAAATGCTCGGCACATTTGGTAAATGGCCAAAAGTCTTCAGGAAGCAAACTCTTGCTACTGTAGCATCTGCTTCCCGTACCTCCAATGCTAACATTATGCTGCCTTAATTTGCTCATTATATTTATTTTCCCATGTATAAGTCTTGATTCTCCATTCTTGATAACAGGCATATTATACTTCTTTTTTATCCCTAAAAGCTCCCAGCTCATAGAAATTACTTAAAATTGTATCTCACTAAAGTACGTGGCTAAGGTGAACTTGCCTGTCCAAGGTCCTGTCTTTTTTTTTTTTTTTTTTGAGAGGGAGTCTGGCTCTGTTGCCCAGGCTAGAGTGCAGTGGCCGGATCTCAGCTCACTGCAAGCTCCGCCTCCCAGGTTTACGCCATTCTCCTGCCTCAGCCTCCCGAGTAGCTGGGACTACAGGCGCCCGCCACCTTGCCCGGCTAGTTTTTTTTTGTATTTTTTAGTAGAGATGGGGTTTCACCGTGTTAGCCAGGATGGTCTTGATCTCCTGACCTCGTGATCCGCCCGTCTCGGCCTCCCAAAGTGCTGGGATTACAGGCTTGAGCCACCGCGCCCGGCCAGGTCCTGTCTTCTGATATAACTTTTCTTTGTACAACTGCTCTTCTTCTGGATAAGTCTGTGTAGTTTAAGTCTACTTGAGCCCTATCGTGGGATCAGGAGTGGGCGCATGATACAGCTTTATCCAGTTGCTCTTAGAAATAGGGGCAGACTCTGCTGTATAGTCTAGGCTCTTTCTGTGGCAAGCAGTAGCAACCAATTCACACAGACTTAAGAAATAAAGGGGAGCTGGGCGCGGTGGCTCACACCTGTAATCCCAGCACTTTGGGAGGCTGAGGTGAGTGGATCACAAGGTCAGGAGATCAAGACCATCCTGGCTAACACAGTGAAACCCCGTCTCTACTAAAAAAAAAAAAATACAAAAAATTAGCTGGGCATGGTGGTGGGTGCCTATAGGCCCAGCTGCTCGGGAAGCTGAGGCAGCAGACTGGCTTGAACCTGGGAGGTGAACCTTGCAGTGAGCCGAGATGGCACCACTGCTCTCCAGCCTGGGCAACAGAGCGAGACTCCATCTCAAAAAATAAAATAAAATAAAATAAAAAGATAAAATTCATATGGAACCAAAACAGAGCCTGAGTAGCCAAGACAATCCTAAGCAAAAAGAACAAAGCTGGAGGCATCACACTACCTGACTTCAAATTATATTACAAGGCTACAGTAACCAAAACAGCAAGGTACTGGTACAAGAACAGACACATAGACCAATGGAACAGAAAAAAGAACCCAGAAATAAGACCGCACACCTACAACCATCTGATTTTTTTTTTTCTTTTGAGATGCAGTGTCACTCAGTCACCCAGGCTGGAGTGCAGTAGCACAATCTTGGCTCACTGCAACCTCCGCCTCCTGGGTTCAAGCTATTCTCCCGCCTCAGCCTCCCAAGTACCTGAGACTACAGGCACGTGTCACTATGCAGGGCTAATTTTTTGTATTTTTTAGTAGAGATGGGGTTTCACCATGTTAGCCAGGATGGTCTCGATCTCCTGAACTCGTGATCCACCCCCTTTGGCCTCCCAAAGTGCTGGGATTACAGGCATGAGCCACCGTGACCGGCCAACCATCTGATTTTTGACAAACCTGACCGAAACAAGCAATGAGGAAAGTATTCTCTAATAAGTGGTGCTGGGAGAACTGGCTAGCCATGTAAAGAAAACTGAAACTGGAACCCTTCCTTACACCATATACAAAAATCAACTCAAGAT
>NW_020254962.1:0-1191 GCF_003255815.1 Theropithecus gelada
ACAGAGTGTGACATCCCTGGTGTGATGTGGTGTGATGGGGTATGACATGGTGTGATGTGGTAAGGTGTGACATGATGTGATGTGCTGTGACTGGGTGTGACATCCCTGGTGTAATGTGGTGTGATGAAGTGTAACTAGGGGTGATATAGTGTGATGTGGTGTGACACGTGATGTGGTGTGACATGATGTGATGTGATGGGGTCTGATGTGAGGTAACATATGATGTGATGTGATGGGGTGTGACATTCCTGATGTGATGAGGTATGATGTGGTATGATGTGGTGTGACATAATGTGATGCAGTGTGATGTGATGGAGTGCAGGGGCCCTTGAAAACAGTATGCTGAGAATAGATAGGGCTCAAGGACAGTATCTCCAATTGAACTTTTAATGAACTCCCGTAGGCGCCAAGAAGGCGGACAAATAAGGAAGAGCATAGAGACAAGGAACTAAGCAGAAGGTTACATCTGGGTAAAGAAAGTTTGTTTTGCATTGTGTTCTTTCTGCTGACGTGGAGTTTATGGAGTATAAATAAAGTGAAGCGGAGGCTCTGGCTGCGGCCGCCATGTTCTCTGTTTGTCTTTGTCTTTTGTGTCTGTTCATTCTCCACCACCCCTGGCACGGGCCCCAATAATGGAGAGTGATGGGGTGCAACACTCCTGGTGTGATGTGGTGTGATGTGGTGTGATGTGGTGTGACAGGGTGTAACATCCCTGGTGTGATGGGGTATGATGTGTTGTGACATGGTGTGACAATGTGATGAGTGTGCCTCCCTGGTGTGATGTGGTGTGATGTGGCGTGACATATGTGATGTGGCATAACATCCCTGGTATGATGGGGTATGATGTAGCTGATGTGGTGTAATGTGATGTGTTGTGATGGGGTGTGATGTGGTGTGACATAATTCGAAGTGGTATGTTGCGGTGTGACAATGTGCTGTGGTGCGACATCCCTGGTGTGATGGAGTATGATATAGCTTGACATGGTGTGACGTAATGTGATGTGGTGTATTGGGATGTGACATCTCTCGTGTGATGGGGTGTGATGGGGTGTGGTGTGACATGATGTGACGTGAGATGTGCTGTGACAGGGTGTCACATCCTTGGTGTGATGTGATGCAGTGGGACATGGTGTGATGTGGCATGATGGGGTGTGACAGGGTACGACATCCCCAGTGTGATGATTTCCATGG
>NW_020254963.1:0-1190 GCF_003255815.1 Theropithecus gelada
GGGCCAAAGGAAATATGCTCCGATAACAAAGAGAAAGAAGCTTTCTGAGAAACTTCTTTGTGTTCTGTGAAATCATCCCACAGAGTTACAACTTTCCCCTCAAGAAGCCTTTCGCGAAGACGGTTGTTGTGGAATTGGCAAAGTGATATTTGGAAGCCCATAGAGGGCTATGATGAAAAAGGAAATATCCTCCGATGAAATCTGGAAAGAATGTTTCTGAGAAACTGCTGAGTGTTCTGTTAATTCATCTCAAAGAGTCTATCTGTATTTCGTGGATCTCTTTGGTAGCCTTATTTCTGTGGAATCTGAGAACAGATATTTCGGATCCCTTTGAAGACTATAGGGTCAAAGGAAATATCCTACGATAACAAAGAGAAAGAAGCTTTCTGAGAAACTTCTTTTTCTTCTGTGAAATCATCTCACAGAGTGATAGCTTTCCCCTCAAGAAGCCTTTCGCTTAGACAGTTCTTGTGGAATTGGCAAAGTGATATTTGGAAGCCCATAGAGGGCTAAGCTGAAAAGGAAATATCCTCCGATGAAATCTGGAATGAAGCTTTCTGAGAAATTGCTGAGTGTTCTCTTAATTCATCTCACAGAGCTACATCTCTATTTCCTGGATCTCTTTGCTAGCCTTATTTCTGTGGAATCTGAGAACAGATATTTAGGATCCCTTTGAAGAGTATAGGGCCAAAGGAATTATCTTCCGATAACAAAGAGAAAGAACCTTTCTGAGAAACTTCTTTGTGTTCTGTGAAATCATCTCACAGAGATACAGCTTTTCTCTCCAGAAGCCTTTGGCTAAGACAGTTCTTGTGGAATTGGCAAAGTGATATTTGGAAGCCCATAGAGGGCTATGGTGTAAAAGGAAATATCCTCCGATGAAATCTGGATGAAAGCTTTCTGAGAAACTGCTGAGTGTTCTGTTAATTCATCTTACAGAGTTATATCTGTATATCGTGGATCACTTTGCTAGCCTTATTTCTGTGGAATCTGAGAACAGATATTTCGGAGCCCTTTGAAGACTATAGGGCCAAAGGAAATATCCTCCGATAACAAAGACAAAGAAGCTTTCTGAGAAACTTCTTTGTGTTCTGTGAAATCATCTCACAGAGTTACAGCTTTCCCCTCAAGAAGCCTTTCGCTAAGACAGTTCTTGTAGAATTGGAAAAGTGATATTTGGAAGCCCATAG
>NW_020254964.1:0-1190 GCF_003255815.1 Theropithecus gelada
TTGTGCATTTGTCACGTATTTCTCGTGTCATGGTTTTCATCTCTTTCATTTCATTTATGACCTTCTCTGCATTAATTACTCTAGCCGTCAATCCTCCACTTTTTTTTCAAGATTTTTAGTTTCTTTGCGCTGGGTACGTAATTCCTCCTTTAGCTCTGAGAAATTTGATGGACTGAAGCCTTCTTCTCTCATCTCGTCAAAGTCATTCTCCGTCCAGCTTTGATCCGTTGCTGGCAATGAGCTGCGCTCCTTTGCCGGGGGAGATGTGCTCTTATTTTTTGAATTTCCAGCTTTTCTGCCCTGCTTTTTCGCCATCTTTGTGGTTTTATCTGCCTCTGGTCTTTGATGATGGTGATGTACTGATGGGGTTTTGGTGTAGGTGTCCTTCCTGTTTGATAGTTTTCCTTCTAACAGTCAGGACCCTCAGCTCTAGGTCTGCTGGAGATTGCTTGAGGTCCACTCCAGACCCTGTTTGCCTGGGTATCAGCAGCAGAGGCTGCAGAAGATAGAATATTTCTGAACAGCGAGTGTACCTGTCTGATTCTTGCTTTGGAAGCTTCCTCTCAGGGGTGTACTCCACCCTGTGAGGTGTGGGGTGTCAGACTGCCCCTAGTGGGGGATGTCTCCAAGTTAGGCTACTCAGGGGTCAGGGACCCACTTGAGCAGGCAGTCTGTCCCTTCTCAGATCTCAACCTCCGTGTTGGGAGATCCACTGCTCTCTTCAAAGCTGTCAGACAGAGTCGTTTGCGTCTGCAGAGCTTTCTGCTGCTTTTGTGTTGTTGTTGTTGTTGTTGTGTAGCTGTGCCCTGTCCCCAGAGGTGGAGTCTAGAGAGACAGGCAGGTTTCCTTGAGCTGCTGTGAGCTCCACCCAGTTGGAGCTTCCCAGCAGCTTTGTTTACCTACTTAAGCCTCAGCAATGGCGGGCGCCCCTCCCCCAGCCTCGCTGCTGCCTTGCTGGTAGATCACAGACTGCTGTGCTAGCAATGAGGGAGGCTCCGTGGGCGTGGGACCCTCCCGGCCAGGTGTGGGATATGATCTCCTGGTGTGCCTGTTTGCTTAAAGCGCAATATTGGGGTGGGAGTTACCCGATTTTCCAGGTGTTGTGTGTCTCAGTTCCCCTGGCTAGGAAAAGGGATTCCCTTCCCCCTTGTGCTTCCCAGGTGAGGCGATGCCTCGCCCTGCTTCAGCTC
>NW_020254965.1:0-1190 GCF_003255815.1 Theropithecus gelada
GAAAGCTGTAACTCTGTGAGATGATTTCACAGAACAGAAAGAATTTTCTCAGAAAGCTTCTTTCCAGATTTCATCGGAGGATATTTCCTTGTTCACCGTAGCCCCCTATGGGCTTCCTAATATCACTTTGCCATTTGCACAAAAACTGTCTTAGTGAAAGGCTTCTTGAGGGGAAAGCTGTAACTCTGTGAGATGATTTCACAGAACAAAAGTTTCTCAGAAAGCTTCTTTCTCTTTGTTATCGGAGGATATTTACTTTGGCCCTAGAGTCATCAAAGGGATCCGAAATATCTGTTCTCAGATTCCACACAAATAAGGCTAGCAAAGAGATCCACGAAATACAAATGTAACTCTGTGAGATGAATTAACAGAACACTAAGTAGTTTCTCAGAGAGCTTCCTTCCAGATTTCATCGGAGGATATTTCCTTTTTCACCGTAGCCTTCTATGGGCTTCCAAATATCCCTTTGCCAATTCCATAAGAACTGTGTTAGCGAAAGGCTTCCTGACGGGAAAGCTGTAACTCTGTGAGATGATTTCACAGAACACAAAGAAGTTTCTCAGAAAGCTTCTTTCTCTTTGTTATCGGAGGATATTTCCTTTGGCCCTATAGTCTTCAAGGGGATCCGAAATATCTGTTCTCAGATTCCACAGAAATAAGGCTAGCAAAGACATTCACGAAATACAGATGTAACTCTGTGACATGAATTAACAGAACACTAAGCAGTTTCTCAGAAAGCTTCTTTCCAGATTTCATCGGAGAATATTTCCTTTTTCACCATAGCCCTCTATGGGCTTCCAAATATCACTTTGCCAATTCCACAAGAACTGTCTTAGCGAAAGGCTTCTTGTGGGTAAAGCTGTAACTCTGTGAGATGAATTCACAGAACACAAAGAAGATTCTCAGAAAGCTTCTTTCTCTTTGTTATCGAAGGATATTTCCTTTGGCCCTATACTACTCAAAGGCATCCGAAATATCTGTTCTAAGATTAGACATAAATAAGGCTAGCAAAGAGATTCACGAAATACAGATGTAACCCTGTGAGATGAATTAACAGAACACTGAGGAGTTTCTCAGAAAGTTTCTTTCCAGATTTCATCTGAGGATGTTTCCTTTTTCACCATAGCCCTCCATGGGCTTCCAAATATCACTTTGCCAATTACACAAGAACTGTCTTAGTGAAAGGCTTT
>NW_020254966.1:0-1190 GCF_003255815.1 Theropithecus gelada
ATTTCGTTTTTCACCATAGCCCTTTATGGGCTTCCAAATATCACTTTCCCAATTCCACAAGAACTGTCTTAGTGAAAGGCTTCTTGAGGGGAAAGCTGTAACTCTGTGAGATGATTTCATAGAACACAAAGATGTTTCTCAGAAAGCTTCTCTCTCTTTGTTATCGGAGGATATTTCCTTTGGCCCTACAGTCTTCAAAGGGATCCGAAATATCTGTTCTCAGATTCCACAGGAATAAGGCTGACAAAGAGAACCACGACATACAGATGTAACTCTGTGAGATGAATTAACAGAACACCAAGCAATTTCTCCGAAAGCTTCTTTCCAGCATTCATCAGAGGATATTTCCTTTTTCATCATAGCCCTCTATGGGCTTCCAAATATCACTTTGCCAATTCCACAAGAACTGTCTTATCGAAAGGCTTCTTAAGGGGAAAGCTGTAACTCAGTGAGATGATTTCGCACAACACAAAGAAGATTCTCAGAAAGCTTCCTTCTCTTTGTTATCGGAGGATATTTCCTTTGGCCCTATAGTCTTCAAAGGGATCCGAAATATCTGTTCTCAGATTCCACAGAAATAAGGCTAGCAAAGAGATCCACGAAACACAGATGTAACTCTGTGAGGTGAATTAACAGAACACTAAGCTGTTTCTCCGAAAGCTTCTTTCCAGATTTCATCTGAGGATATTTCCTTTTTCACCATAGCCCTGTATGGGCTTCCAAATATCACTTAGCCAATTCCACAAGAACTGTCTCAGCGAAAGGCTTCTTGAGGGTAAAGCTGTAACTCTGTGAGATGATTTCACAGAAATCAAAGAAGTTTCTCAGAAAGCTTCTTTCTCTTTGTTATCGGAGGATATTTCCTTTGGCCCTATAGTCTTCAATGGGATCCGAAATATCTCTTCTAAGATTCCACAGAAATAAGGCAAGCAAAGAGATCCACGAAATACAAATGTAACACTGTGAGCTGAATTAACAGAACACTAAGAAGTTTCTCAGAAAGCTTCTTTCCAGATTTTATCTGAGAATATTTCGTTGTTCACCATAGCCCTCTGTGGGCTTCCAAATATCACTTTGCCAATTCCACAAGACCGGTCTCAGCGAAAGGCTTCTTGAGTGGAATGCTGTATCTCTGTGAGATGATTTCACAGAACACAAAGAAGTTTCTCAGAAAGCTTCTTCCTCTTTGG
>NW_020254967.1:0-403 GCF_003255815.1 Theropithecus gelada
TATCTGTTCTCAGATTCCACAGAAATAAATTTAGCAAAGATATGCTCCAGATGTAACACTGTGAGATGAATTAACAGAACACTAAGCACTTTCTCAGAAAACTTCTTTCCATATTTCATCTGAGGATATTTCCTTTTTCATCGTAGGCCTCTATGGGCTTTCAAACATCACTTTGCCAATTCCACTTGAACTGTCTTAGCGAAAGGCTTCTTGAGGGGAAAGCTGTAACTCTCTGAGATGATTTCACAGAACATAGAGAAGTTTCTCAGAAAGCTTCTTTCTCTTTGTTATCGGAGGATATTTCCTTTGGCCCTATAGTCTTCAAAGGGATCCGAAATATCTGTTCTCAGATTCCACAGAAATAAGGCTGGCAAAGAGATGCACGAAACACAGATGTAACTCT
>NW_020254967.1:442-1190 GCF_003255815.1 Theropithecus gelada
GTGAGATGATTTCACAGAACACAAAGATGTTTCTCAGAAAGCTTCTTTCTCTTTGTTATCGGAGGATATTTCCTTTGGCACTATAGTCTTCAAAGGGATCCGAAATATCTGTTCTCAGATTCCACAGAAATAAGGCTGGCAAAGAGATGCACGAAACACAGATGTAACTCTCTGAGATGAATTAACACAACACTAAGCAGTTTCTCAGAAAGGTTCTTTCCAGATTTCATCTGAGGATATTTCCTTTTTCACCATAGCCCTCTATGGGCTTCCAAATATCACCTTGCCAATTCCAAATGAACTGTCTTAGCGAAAGGCTTCTTGAGGGGAAAGCTGTAACTCTGTGAGATGATTTCACAGAACAGAAAGAAGTTTCTCAGAAAGCTTCTTTCTCTTTGTTATCGGAGGATATTTCCTTTGGCTCTATAGACTTCAAAGGGATCCGAAATATCTGTTTTCAGATTCCACAGAAATAAGGCTAGCAAAGAGATCCACGAAATACAGATGTAACTCTCTGAGTGGAAGTCACACATCACAGAGCAGTTTTTCAGAAAGCTTCCTTCCAGGTTTCATCTGAGGATATTTCCTTTTTCACCATAGCCCTCTATGGGCTTCCAAATATCCCCTTGCCAATTCCACCAGAACTGTCTTAGCGAAAGGCTTCTTGAGGGGAAAGCTGTAACTCTGGGAGATGATTTCAGAGAACACAAAGAAGTTTCTCAGGAAGCTTCTTTCTCTTTGTTATCGG
>NW_020254968.1:0-1190 GCF_003255815.1 Theropithecus gelada
CACAGAACACAAGGAAGTTTCTCAGAAAGCTTCTTTCTTTTTGTTATTGGAGGATGTTTCCTTTGGCCCTATAGTCTTCAAAGGGATCCGAAATATCTGTTCTCATATTCCACAGTAATCAGGCTAGCAAAGAGATCCACGAAATACAGATGTAACTCTGTGAGTTCAATTAACAGAACACTAAGCAGTTTCTCAGAAAGCTTCTTTCCAGATTTCATCTGAGGATATTTCCTTTTTCACCATAGCCCTCTATGAGCTTCCAAATATCACTTTGCCAATTCCACAAGAACTGTCTTAGCGGAAAGCTTCTTGAGGGGAAAGCTGTAACTCTGTGAGAAGATTTCACAGAACACAAAGAAGTTTCTCAAAAAGCTTCTTTCTGTTTATTATTGGAGGATATTTCTTTGGCCCTATAGTCTCCAAAGGGATCCAAAGTATGGGTTCTCATATTCCAGAGAAATAAGGCTAGCAAAGATATCCACGAAAACAAATGTAACTCTGTGAGATGAATTAACAGAACACTAAGCAGTTTCTCAGAAAGATTCCTTCCAGATTTCATCTGAGGATATTTCCTTTTTCACCATAGCCCTCTATGGGCTTCCAAATATCACTTTGCCAATTCCACAAGAACTCTCTTAGCGAAAAGCTTCTAGAGGGGAAAGCTGTAATTATGTGAGATGATTTCACAGAACACAAAGAAGTTTCTCAGAAAGCTTCTTTTTCTTTTTTATCGGAGGATATTTCTTTGGCCCTATAGTCTTCAAAGGGATCCGAAATATCTGTTCTCAGATTCCAGAAAAATAAGGCTAGCAAAGAGATCCACGAAATACAGATGTAACTCCTTGAGTGGAAGTCACAGATCACAGAGGAGTTTCTCAGAAAGCTTCTTTCCAGATTTCATCTGAGGATATTTCGTTCTTCACCAGAGCCCTCTAAGGGATTCCAAATATCACTTTGCCAATTCCACAAGAACTGTCTTACCGAAAGGCTTCTGGACGGGAAAGCTGTAACTCTGTGAGATGATTTCACAGAACACGGAGTAGTTTCTCAAAAAGTTTCTTTCTGTTTGTTATCGGAGGATATTTCCTTTGGCCCTATAGTCTTCAAAGGGATCCAAAGTATCTGTTCTCAGATTCCAGAGAAATAAGGCTAGCAAAGAGATCCACGAAACACAGATGTAACTCTGTGCT
>NW_020254969.1:0-613 GCF_003255815.1 Theropithecus gelada
TACAGATGTAATTCTGTGAGATGAATTAACAGAATACTAAGCAGTTTCTCAGAAAGCTTCTTTCCAATTTTCATCTGAGGATATTTCCTTTTTTACCATAGCCCTCTAAGGGCTTCCAAATATCACTTTGCCAATTCCACAAGAACTCTCTTAGCGAAATGCTTCCGGAGCGGAAAGCTGTAACTCTGTGAGATGATTTCCCAGAACACAAAGAAGTTTGTCAGAAAGCTTCTTTCTCTTTGTTATCGGAGGATATTTTCTTTGGCCCTATAGACTTCACAGGGATCCCATATATCTGTTTTCAGAATTCACAGAAATAAGGTTAGCAAAGAAATCCACGAAATACAGATGTAACTCTGTGAGATGAATTAACAGGACACTAAGCAGTTTCTCAGAAAGCTTCTTTCCAGATTTCATCTGAAGATATTACCTTTTTCACCATCGCCCTCTATGGGCTTCCAAATATCACTTTGCCAATTCCACAAGAACTGTCTTAGCGAAATGCTTCCTGAGCGGAAAGCTGTAACTCTGTGAGATGATTTCACAGAACACAAAGAAGTTTCTCAGAAAGCTTCTTTCTCTTTGTTATCGGAGGATATTTCCTTTGGCCCTA
>NW_020254969.1:620-1190 GCF_003255815.1 Theropithecus gelada
CTATGGGCTTCCAGATATCACTTTGCCAATTCCACAAGAACTGTCTTAGCGAAAGGCTTCGTGAGGGCAAAGCTGTAACTTTGTGAGATGATATCACAGAACCCAAAGAAGTTTCTCAGAAATATTCTTTCTCTTTGTTATCGGAGGATATGTCCTTTGGCCCTATAGTCTTCAAAGGGATCCGAAATATCTGTTCTCAGATTCCACAGAAATAAGGCTAGCAAAGAGATCCACGAAATACAGATGTAACTCTCTGAGATTAATTAACAGAACACTAAGCAGTTTCTCAGAAAGCTTCTTTCCAGATTTCATGTGAGAATAAATCCTTTTTCACCATAGCCCACTATGTGCTTCCATATATCACTTTGCCAATTCCACAAGAACTGTCTTAGCGAAAGGCTTTTTGAGGGGAAAGCTGAAACTCTGTGAGATGATTTCACAGAACACAAAGAAGTTTCTCAGAAAGCCTCTTTCTCTTTGTTATCGGAGGATATTTCCTTTGGCCCTATAGTCTTCAAAGGGATCCGAAATATCTGTTCTCAGATTCCACAGAAATAAGGCTGGCAAAGA
>NW_020254970.1:0-1190 GCF_003255815.1 Theropithecus gelada
TGAATACAATAGGGCCAAAGGATATATCCTCCGATAACAATGAGAAAGAAGCTTTCTGAGAAACTTCTTTGTGTTCCCTGAAATCATCTCACAGAGTTACAGTTTTCCCCTCAAGAAGACTTTCGCGAAGACAGTTCTTGCGGAATAGTCAAAGTGATATTTGGAAGCCCGTAGAGGGCTATGTTGAAAAAAGAAATATCCTCAGATTTAATCTGGAAAGAAGCTTTCTGAGAAATTTCTCTGTGATGTCTGACTTCCAGTCACAGAGTTACATCTGTATTTCGTGGATCTCTTTGCTAGCCTTATTTCTGTGGAATCTGAGAACTGATCTTTCGGATCCCTTTGAAGAGTGTAGGGCCAAAGGAAATAACCTCCGATAAGAAAGGAAAAGAAGCTTTCTGAGAAACGTCTTTGTGTTCTGTGAAATCATCTCACAGAGTTACAGCTTTCCCCTCAAGAAGCCTTTCACTAAGCCAGTTCTTGAGGAATTTGCAAAGTGATATTTGGATGCCTATAGAAGGCTACGGTGAAAAAGGAGATATCCTCAGATGAAATCTAAAAAGAAGCTTTCTGAGAAACTGCTTAGTGTTCTGTTAATTCATCTCACAGATTTACAGCTTTCCCCTCAAGAAGCCGTTCGCTAAGAGTGTTCCTGTGGAATTCGCAAAGTGATATTTGGAAGCCCATAGAGGGTTATGGTGAAAAAGAAAATATCCTCAGACAAAAACAGGAAAGAAACTTTCTGAGAAACTGCTTTGTGATGTCGGACTTCCACTCACAGAGTTATATCTGCATTTCGTGGATCTCTTTGCTAGCCTTATTTCTGTGGAATCTGAGAACAGATATATCGGATCCTTTTGAAGACTATAGGGCCAAAGGAAATATCCTCCGATAACAAAGAGAAAGAAGCTTTCTGAGAAACTTCTTTGTGTTCTGTGAAATCATCTCACAGAGTTACAGGTATCCCCTCAGGAAGCCTTTCCCTAAGACAGTTCTTGTGGAATTGGCAAAGTGATATTTGGAAGCCCATAGAGGGCTATGGTGAAAAAGGAAATATCCTCAGATGAAATCTGGAAAGAAGCTTTCTAAAAAACTGCTTAGTGTTCTGTTAATTCATCTCACAGAGTTACATCTGTATTTCATGGATCTCTTTGCTACCCTTATTTCTGTGGAATCTGAGAACAGATATT
>NW_020254971.1:0-1190 GCF_003255815.1 Theropithecus gelada
GCCCTCTCTCACCACTCCTATTCAACATAGTGTTGGAAGTTCTGGCTTGAGCAATCAGGCAAGAGAAAGAAATCAAGGGTATTCAGTTAGAAAAAGAAGAAGTCAAATTGTCCCTCTTTGCAGATGACATGATTGTATATTTAGAAAACCCCATTGTCTCAGCCCAAAATCTCCTTAAGCTGATAAGCAACTTCAGCAAAGTCTCAGGATACAAAATTAATGTGCAAAAATCACAAGCATTCTTATACACTAGTAACAGACAAACAGAGAGCCAAATCATGAATGAACTTCCATTCACAATTGCTTCAAAGAGAATCAAATACCTAGGAATCCAACTTACAAGGGATGTAAAGGACCTCTTCAAGGAGAACTACAAACCACTGCTCAGTGAAATAAAAGAGGACACAAACAAATGGAAGAACATACCATGCTCATGGATAGGAAGAATCAATATCGTGAAAATGGCCATACTGCCCAAGGTTATTTATAGATTCATTGCCATCCCCATCAAGCTACCAATGAGTTTCTTTACAGAATTGGAAAAAACTGCTTTAAAGTTCATATGGAAGCAAAAAAGAGCCCGCATCTCCAAGACAATCCTAAGTCAAAAGAACAAAGTAGGAGGCATCACGCTACCTGACTTCAAACTCTACGACAAGGCTACAGTAACCAAAACAGCATGGTACTGGTACCAAAACAGAGATATAGACCAATGAAGCAGAACAGAGTCCTCAGAAATAATACCACACATCTACAGCCATCTGATCTTTGACAAACCTGTGAGAAACAAGAAATGGGGAAAGGATTCCCTATTTAATAAATGGTGCTGGGAAAATTGGCTAGCCATAAGTAGAAAGCTGAAACTGGATCCTTTCCTTACTCCTTATACGAAAATTAATTCAAGATGGATTAGAGACTTAAATGTTAGACCTAATACCATAAAAATCCTAGAGGAAAACCTAGGTAGTACCATTCAGGACATAGGCATGGGCAAAGACTTCATGTCTAAAACACCAAAAGCAACGGCAGCAAAAGCCAAAATTGACAAATGGGATCTCATTAAACTAAAGAGCTTCTGCACAGCAAAAGAAACTACCATCAGAGTGAACAGGCAACCTACAGAATGGGAGAAAATTTTTGCAATCTACTCATCTGACAAAGGGCTAATATCCAGAACCTACAAAGAACTC
>NW_020254972.1:0-1189 GCF_003255815.1 Theropithecus gelada
ATCTGGAAAGAAGCTTCTGAGAAACTGCTTAGTGTTCTGTTAATTCATCTCACAGAGTTACATCTGTGTTTCGTGGATCTCTTTGCTAGCCTTATTTCTGTGGAATCTGAGAACAGATATTTGGGATCCCTTTGAAGAGTATAGGGCCAAAGGAAATATCCTCCGATAACAAAGAGAAGGAAGCTTTCGGGAAATTTCTTTGTGTTCTGTGAAATCATCTCACAGAGTTACAGATTTACCCTTAAGAAACCTTTCGCTAAGACAGTACTGTGGAATTGGCAAAGTGATATTTGGAAGCCCATAGAGGGCTATGATGAAAAAGGAAATATCCTCCGATGAAATCGGGAAAGAAGCTTTCTGAGAAACTGCTTAGTGTTCTGTTAATTCATCGCACAGAGTTACATATGTATTTCGTGGATGTCTTTGGTAACCTTATTTCTGTGGAACCTGAGAACAGATATTTCGGATCCCTTTGAAGACTATAGGGCCAAAGTAAATATCCTCCGATAACAAAGAGAAAGAAGCTTTCTGAGAAATTTCTTTGTGATCTGTGAAATCATCTCACAGAGTTACAGCTTTCCCCTCAAGAGGCCTTTCGCTAAGACAGTTCTTGTGGAATTGGCAAAGTGATATCCGGAAGCCCATAGAGGGCTATGGTGAAAAAGGAAATATCTTTAGATGAAATCTGGAAAGAAGCTTTCTGAGAAACGGCTTAGTGTTCTGTTAATTCATCTCACAGAGTTACATCTGTATTTCGTGGATCTCTTGCTAGCCTTATTTCTGTGGAACCTGAGAACAGATATTTCGGATCCCTTTGAAGAATATAGGGCCAAAGGAAATACCCTCCGATAACAAAGAGAAAGAAGCTTTCTGAGAAACTTCTTTGAGTTCTGTGAAATCATCTCACAGAGTTACAGCTTTCCCCTCAAGAAGCCTTTCGCTAAGACAGTTCTTGAGGAATTGGCAAGTGATATTTGGAAGCTCATAGATGGCTATGGTGAAAAAGGAAATATCCTCAGAAGAAATCTGTAAAGAAGCTTTCTGAGAAACTGCTTAGTGTTCTGTTAATTCATCTCACAGAGTTACATCTCTATTTCGTGGATCTCTTTGGTAGCCTTATTTCTGTGGAATCTGAGAACAGATATTTCGGATCCCTTTGAAGACTATAGGGCCAAAGGAATTATCCTTC
>NW_020254973.1:0-1189 GCF_003255815.1 Theropithecus gelada
CTCTTTGTTATCGGAGTATATTTCCTTTGGCCCTATAGTCTTCAAAGGGATCTGAAATATCTGTTTTCAGATTCCACAGAAATTAGGCTAGCAAAGAGATGCACGAAATACAGATGTAACTCGGTGAGATGAATTAACAGAACACTAAGCAGTTTCTCAGAAAGCTTCTTTCCACATTTCATCTGAGGATATTTCCTTTTTCAACATAGCCCTCTATGGGCTTCCAAATATCACTTTGCCAATTCCAGAAGAACTGTCTTAGCGAAAGGCTTCTTGAGGGGAAAGCTGTAACTCTGTGACATGATTTCACAGAACACATAGAATTTTCTCAGAAAGCTTCTTTCTCTTTGTTATCCTAGGATATTTCATTTGGCCCTATAGTCTTCAAAGGGATCCGAAATATCTATTCTCAGATTCCACAGAAATAAGGCTAGCTAAGAGATGCAGGAAGTACACATGTAACACTGTGAGATGAATTAACAGAACACTAAGCAGTTTCTCAGAAAGCTTCTTTCCAGATTTCATCTGAGGATATTTCCTTTTTCACCATAGCCCTCTATGGGCTTCCAAATATCACTTTGCCAATTCCAAATGAACTGTCTTAGCGACAGGCTTCTTGCGGTGAAAGCTGTAACTCTGTGAGATGATTTCACAAAAAACAAAGAAGTTTCTCAGAAAGCTTCTTTCTCTTTGTTATCGGAGGATATTTCCTTTGGCTCTATAGTCTTCAAAGGGATCCGAAATATCTGTTCTCAGATTCCACAGAAATAAGGCTAGCAAAAGATCCACGGAATACAGAAGTAACTCTGTGAGTGGAAGTCACACATCACAGAGCAGTTTCTCAGAAAGCTTCTTTCCATATTTCATCTGAGGATATTTCCTTTTTCACCATAGCCCTCTATGGGCTTCCTAATATCACTTTGCCAATTCCACCAGAACTGTCTTAGCGAAAGGCTTCTGGAGGGGAAAGCTGTAACTCTGTGAGATTATTTCCCAGACAACAAAGAAGTTTCTCAGAAAGCTTCTTTCTCTTTGTTATCGGAGGATATTTCCTTTGGTTCTATAGTCTTCAAAGGGATCCGAAATATGTGTTCTCAGTTTCCACAGAAATAAGGCTAGCAAAAGATCCACGGAATACAGAAGTAACTCTGTGAGTGGAAGTCACACATCACAGAGCAGTTTCTCAGAA
>NW_020254974.1:0-1189 GCF_003255815.1 Theropithecus gelada
TAATAGTTTTGTGCCTTTGTCAGTTTGTGAGTTTTCACAGATAGTCTGTGGTTCCGTGTATGATATTAATGTTGCAGGAAATTGAAGGGTATATCCACTTTTTGTAAGATTTTAACTACTCTCTATAAATCTAAAATTATTTCAAAATAAATGGAAGTGTAGACATGGCTCATATATTTGAGATCAGGTCTACCTGTTAACTTAATTAAGCCTTCATGGAACCTAAAACTCATGGTACAAATGCAATAACATTATAAAGTATAAATAAGATGAGTTTCTATTTTACTCACTCTATTCTTCAGGGAACACTAAAGCCCATTCTTCTTCTCAAGTATCCAAAACTAAAGTTGATCCAAGTAACACGTGGACAGCATAAAAGATTGTATGGAAACTATAATGCATTTACATTTTCCGTTACTAATCATAAAATGATTTGTACGATCATTCTTCACATTATTAGAATGACTATGGGAAAGAAGAAAAAGAAATGCAACTTTCTTGATTTAAAAATCGTATCTGTGCAAGAGTGGTGGCACACTCCTGTAGTCAGTCCCAGCTGCTAGGGAGGGTTGGTAGGATGATCATGTGATACCAGGAGTCTGAGGCTGTGTAGTGTGCTATGATTGTGCCAGTGAATAACCATGCACTCCAGCCTGGGCAACATAGTGAAACCCCATTAAATAAATAAATTAAATTAATATATAAATAAGTTACAGAGATCATTGTTTACATTTCTATTATTAGGGCTCAAATCCTCTAGATAGAGTTTTTTTCTTTGTTTGTTTGTTTGTTTTGAGTTGGAGTCTCACTCTGTCACCCAGGCTAGAGTGCAGTGGCATGATCTCAGCTCACTGCAAGCTCCACCTCCCAGGTTCACGCCATTCTCCTGCCTCAGTCTCCCGCCATTCTCCTGCCTCAGCCTCCTGATTAGCTGGGACTACAGGTGCCTGCCACCACGCCCGGCTAATTTTTTTGGTTTTGGTAGAAACGGGGTTTCACCGTGTTAGCCAGGATGGTCTCGATCTCCTGACTTCATGGTCCACACACCTCGGCCTCCCAGATGCTGGGATTACAGGCGTGAGCCACTGCACCAGGCCTGAGATTTTTCTTTATCTTTGGAGAACTACGACTCCAGTGCAAACTTTCAAATAATGCTTTGCCATTTTTACTTTCCCTCTCAAGGATTCCT
>NW_020254975.1:0-1189 GCF_003255815.1 Theropithecus gelada
AATATCCTCCGATAACAAAGAGAAAGAAGGTTTCTGAGAAACTTCTTTGTGTTCTGTGAAATCATCTCACAGAGATACAGCTTTCCCCTCAAGAGGCCTTTAGCTAAGACATTTCTTGTGGAATTGGCAAAGTGATATTTGGAAGTCCATAGAGGGCTACGGTGAAAAAGGAAATATCCTCAGATGAAATCTAGAAAGAAGCTTTCTGAGAAACTGCTGAGTGTTCTGTTAATTCATCTCACAGAGTTACATCTGTATTTCGTGGATCTCTTTGATAGCCTAATTTCTGTGAAATCTGAGAACAGATATTTCGGATCCCTTTGAAGACTATAGGGCCAAAGGGAATATCCTCCGATAACAAAGAGAAAGAAGCTTTCTGAGAAACTTCTTTGTGTTCTGTGAAATCATCTCACAGATTTACAGCTTTCCCCTAAAGAAGCCTTTCGCTAAGACAGTTCTTGTGGAATTGGCAAAGTGATATTTCGAAGCCCATAGAGGGCTATGGTGAAAAAGGAAATATCCTCAGTTGAAATCTGGAAAGAAGCTTTCTGAGAAATTGCTGAGTGTTCTGTTACTTCATCTGACAGAGTTACATCTGTATTTCGTGGATCTCTTTGCAACTTTATTTCTGTGGAATCTGAGAACAGATATTTCGGATCCCTTTGAAGGGTATAGGGCCAAAGGGAATATCCTCCGATAACAAAGAGAAAGAAGCTTTCTGAGAAACTTCTTTGTGTTCTGTCAAATCAACTCACAGAATTTCAGGTTTCCCCTCAGGAGTCCTTTCCCTAAGGCAGTTCTTGTGGAATTGGCAAAGTGATATTTGGAAGCCCATAGAGGGCTACGGTGAAAAACGAAATATCCTCAGATGAAATCTGGAAAGAAGTTTGTAAGAAACTGCTGAGTGTTCTGTTAATTCATCTCACAGAGTTATATCTGTATTTCTTGGATCTCTTTACTAGCCTTATTTCTGTGGAATCTGAGAACAGATATTTCGGATCCCTTTGAAGACTAGAGGGCCAAAGGAAATATCCTCTGATAACAAAGAGAAAGAAGCTTTCTGAGAAACTTCTTTGTGTTCTGTGAAATCATCTCAGCGAGTTACAGGTTTCCCCTCAAGAAGCCTTTCGCTAAGACAGTTATTGTGGAATTGGCAAAGTGATATCTGGAAGCCCATTGAGGGCTATGG
>NW_020254976.1:0-1189 GCF_003255815.1 Theropithecus gelada
GTTTTCTAAATATACAATCATGTCATCTGCAAAGAGGGACAATTTGATTTCTTATTTTCCTGAGTACCCTTGATTTCTTTCTCTTGCCTAATTGCCCTAGCAAAAACTTCCAACACTATGTTGAATAGGAGTGGTGAGAGAGGGCATCCCTGTCTTGTGCCAGTTTTCAAAGGGAATTTTTCCAGGTTTTGCCCATTCAGTATGATATTGGCTGTGGGTTTGTCATAAATAGCTCTTATTATTTTGAGGTACATTCCATCAATGCCGAAATTATTTAGCGTTTTTAGCATGAAAGGCTGTTGAATTTTGTCAAAAGCCTTTTCTGCATCTATTGAGATAATCATGTGGTTCTTGTCTTTGGTTCTGTTTATATGCTGAGTTATGTTTATTGATTTGCAAATGTTGAACCAGCCTTGCATCCCAGGGATGAAGCCCACTTGATCATGGTGGATTAGCTTTTTGATGTGTTGCTGAATCCGGTTTGCCAGTATTTTATTGAGGAATTTTGCATCGATGTTCATCAGGGATATTGGTCTAAAATTCTCTTTTTTTGTGTGTGTCTCTGCCAGGCTTTGGTATCAGGATGATGTTGGCCTCATAAAATGAGTTAGGGAGGATTCCCTCTTTTTCTATTGATTGGAATAGTTTCAGAAGGAATGGTACCAGCTCCTCCTTGTACCTCTGGTAGAATTCAGCTGTGAATCCATCTGGCCCTGGACTTTTTTTGGTTGGTAGGCTATTAATTATTGCCTCCATTTCAGAGCCTGCTATTGGTCTATTCAGGGATTCAACTTTTTCCTTGTTTAGTCTTGGCAGAGTGTAAGTGTCCAGGAAATTATCCATTTCTTCTAGATTTTCCAGTTTATTTGCGTAGAGGTGTTTATAGTATTCTCTGATGGTAGTTTGTATTTCTGTGGGGTCGGTGGTGATATCCCCTTTATCATTTTTAATTGCGTCGATTTGATTCTTCTCTCTTTTCTTCTTTACTAGTCTTGCTAGTGGTCTGTCAATTTTGTTGATCTTTTCAAAAAACCAACTCCTGGATTCATTGATTTTTTGGAGGATTTTTGTGTCTCTATCTCCTTCAGTTCTGCTCTGATCTTAGTTACTTCTTGCCTTCTGATAGCTTTTGAATTTGTTTACTCTTGCTTCTCTAGTTCTTTTAATTGCGATGTTAGAGTGTCAATTT
>NW_020254977.1:0-1189 GCF_003255815.1 Theropithecus gelada
CCAAAGTGTAATGATTTTTAATTTGTTTTAAACAACTATAAAAAAAAAGTATTCAAGAAAATAAAACACAAATGGGAAATTTAACTAGATTGCTTCTTCTAATTAATCCTAACCTTGTGTTTGGTCTAGAAAACAAACAAACATTTGAAGTGTTACTAAAATGCTAATTGAATCATTTTAGCATAAATCTAGCCACATGCATTTCAAGGTTCCACTGCTAGAAATTTTGTTAAGATTAGTTGAATCATGAGTAACACCATATAATAGAGGATGAGGAACACAAGCATTAGATGTGATCCTTGCCCCATACCCTTAGATTATGTCAGAATAAAGCTGCCAATTCTGCCAGGCTCTGAACCCCTAGTGCCTCCAACCCAAAACTTGGAAGCAAAGAATATGCCCTGTCATACAACATTGTACAAGTTGTGGTAAAACAAAGCCTATGTTTTCTTACTTTTCTATAGGAAATGGTTAGTTATTTGATATGTACTAAAACACTGCTAAGAATCCACTTTGAGTTTGTTTACTAAACACATTGTGTGCAAGAACTGACTCCACAAAAAGTTCCTTTGAAATCTGGTCCACAAATTCACCTAAGGTTAGAAATTTAAAACTTGCAAGAAAAGGAGGAAGTGGGTATCCCTAAATCCTAACATGTTGTAATTACTAAATTACAAGCATACTGAAAAGTTTTGCTCATAGAAGGCACAAACTATAAAAGGGATAGTCTTTTTGAGTTAAAACAAACAAAAAAAAAACTAGCTTGTTTAGTGAGCACTGTAACTAAGATGAAGTTATGTCTCTTAATTTACTGTCTCTCCTGTGACCAAAAAAAAAACCAAAAAATTTAATTTGTCTTACCATATACTTTCCAGCCACTAATTGAGATGTAGTTATGGGCCGGGCGCGGTGGCTCAAGCCTGTAATCCCAGCACTTTGGGAGGCCGAGACGGGTGGATCACGAGGTCAGGAGATCGAGACCATCCTGGCTATCACGGTGAAACCCCGTCTCTACTGAAAAATACAAAAAAAAAAAACTAGCCGGGCGAGGCGGCGGGCGCCTGTAGTCCCAGCTACTCGGGAGGCTGAGGCAGGAGAATGGCGTAAACCCGGGAGGCGGAGCTTGCAGTGAGCTGAGATCCGGCCACTGCACTCCTGCCTGGGTTGACAGAGCGAGACTCCGTCTCAA
>NW_020254978.1:0-1190 GCF_003255815.1 Theropithecus gelada
CTTTTCTTTTTTTTTTTTGAGATGGAGTCTAGCTCTGTTGCCCAGGCCTGAGTGCAGTGGTGTGATCTTGGCTCACTGCAGCCTCCGCCTCCTGGGTTCAAGCGATTCTCCTGCCTCAGCCTCCTGAGTAGCTGGAACCACGGGCACATGCCACCATGCCCGGATAATTTTTGTATTTTTAGTAGAGACAGAGTTTCACCACATTCGCTAGGCTGGTCTTGAACTCCTGACCTCAGGTGATCTGCCCGCCTCAGCTTCCCAAAGTGCTGGGATTACAGGCATGAGCTGCCGTTTCTGGCTAGATTCACCAATTATTAACATTTGCTACATTTTTCTCTCTTGCTCCATATGTGCTTCCCTCAGAAGAAGGGGGCACGAATACTGGGTCACCACTTTCTAGCAGGATGGATCCTTCCCCCCCCCCCCCACATACCCCTACCACCCTTTAGAGCATGGGGTGGCAAAGCTCGGGCTCAGGGGCCTCCAGTGGCCAGTCCCTAAACCTGCAGGTCCTCAGGACTTCTCACTGTTTTTGTTCTCTCTTTCCCCAGGAAATGGGCCTTTCCGTTCTTTTCTTCCTCTCCCCTTCCTAGGAATGTACTCTGGAAGCTTCTGGGAAGGGAATGTGACAAAAGGTGGGAAAGGGTTTTTTTTTTTTTTTTTTNCTTTCTTTCTTTCTTTCTTTCTTTCTTTCTTTCTTTCTTTCTTTCTTTCTTTCTCTCTCTCTCTCTCTCTCTCTTTCTTTCTTTCTTTCTTTCTCTTTTCTTTTCTTTTTTTTTTTTGAGATGGAGTCTAGCTCTGTTGCCCAGGCCTGAGTGCAGTGGTGTGATCTTGGCTCACTGCAGCCTCCGCCTCCTGGGTTCAAGCGATTCTCCTGCCTCAGCCTCCTGAGTAGCTGGAACCACGGGCACATGCCACCATGCCCGGATAATTTTTGTATTTTTAGTAGAGACAGAGTTTCACCACATTCGCTAGGCTGGTCTTGAACTCCTGACCTCAGGTGATCTGCCCGCCTCAGCTTCCCAAAGTGCTGGGATTACAGGCATGAGCTGCCGTTTCTGGCTAGATTCACCAATTATTAACATTTGCTACATTTTTCTCTCTTGCTCCATATGTGCTTCCCTCAGAAGAAGGGGGCACGAATACTGGGTCACCACTTTCTAGCAGGATGGATCCTTCCCCCCCCCCCC
>NW_020254979.1:0-741 GCF_003255815.1 Theropithecus gelada
TATTTCGGATCCCTTTGAAGACTATAGGGTTAAAGGAAATATCCTCCCATAACAAAGAGAAGGAAGCTTTCTGAGAAACTTCTTTGCGTTCTGTGAAATCATCTCACAGAGTTACATCTTTCCCCTCAAGAAGCCTTTAGCGGAGACAGTTCTTGTGGAATTGGCAAAGTGATATTTGGAAGTCCATAGAGGGCTATGGTGAAAAAGGAAATATCCTCAGATGAAATCTGGAAAGAAGCTCTCTGAGAAACTGCTCTGTGATGTGTGACTTCCACTCGCAGAGTTACATCTCTATTTCGTAGATCTCTTTGCTAGCCTTATATCTGTGGTATCTGAGAACAGATATGTCGGATCCTTTTGATGACTATAGGGCCAAAGGAAATATCCTCCGATAACAAAGAGAAAGAAGCTTTCTGAGAAACTTCTTTGTGTTCTGTGAAATCATCTCAGAGAGTTACAGCTTTCCACTCAAGAAGGTTTTAGATAAGACAGATGTTGTGGAATTGGCGAAGTGATATTCGGAAGCCCATAGAGGGCTATGGTGAAAAACGAAATATCCTCAGATGAAATTTGGAAAGAAGCTTTCTGAGAAACTGCTTGGTGTTCTATTAATTCCTCTCACAGAGTTACATCTATATTTCGGGGATCTCTTTGCTAGCCTTATTTCTGTGGAATCTGAGAACAGATATTTCGGATCCCTTTGAAGACTATAGGGCCAAAGGAAATATCCTCCGACAACAA
>NW_020254979.1:801-1189 GCF_003255815.1 Theropithecus gelada
CTCTTTGCTAGCCTTATTTCTGTGGAATCTGAGAACAGATATTTCGGATCCCTTTGAAGACTATAGGGTTAAAGGAAATATCCTCCCATAACAAAGAGAAGGAAGCTTTCTGAGAAACTTCTTTGCGTTCTGTGAAATCATCTCACAGAGTTACATCTTTCCCCTCAAGAAGCCTTTAGCGGAGACAGTTCTTGTGGAATTGGCAAAGTGATATTTGGAAGTCCATAGAGGGCTATGGTGAAAAAGGAAATATCCTCAGATGAAATCTGGAAAGAAGCTCTCTGAGAAACTGCTCTGTGATGTGTGACTTCCACTCGCAGAGTTACATCTCTATTTCGTAGATCTCTTTGCTAGCCTTATATCTGTGGTATCTGAGAACAGATATGTC
>NW_020254980.1:0-1189 GCF_003255815.1 Theropithecus gelada
ATGCACCAGACCAAGTTCTAATATCCAGAATCTACCTTAAAGACCTTGCACAAATCAATTAGCAAAACCACCCTATTAATTAATAGGCAATGGATATAAACACACACTTCTCAAAAGATGATGATGAGCAACCAACAAATTGAAAATATGCTCAACCTAATTATCAGAGAAATATAAATCAAAAGCACAATGAGATATATCTCATGCTGGTCAGAATGGGGATAACGCAGTTAAAAAAAAAAAAGGGGGCCGGACGTGGTGGCTCAAGCCTGTAATCCCAGCACTTTGGGAGGCCGAGACGGGTGGATCACGAGGTCAGGAGATCAAGACCATCCTGGCTAACACGGTGAAACCCCGTCTCTACTAAAAAATACAAAAAAAAAAAAACTAGCTGGGCGAGGTGGCGGGCGCCTGTAGTCCCAGCTACTCGGGAGGCTGAGGCAGGAGAATAGCGTGAACCCGGGAGGTGGAGCTTGTAGTGAGCTGAGATCCGGCCACTGCACTCCAGCCTGGGCTACAGAGCGAGATTCCGTCTCAAAAAAAAAAAAAAAAAGGACACTGGCGAGGCAGCAGAGAAAGAGGACACTGGTCCACTTTTGGTGAAAATGCAAAGTAGTTCAGACACCATGGAAAGCACTTCGGAGATTGCTCAAAGAACTTGAACCAGAACTACCATCTGACCCAGCAATCCCACCACTGGGGTATACACAGAGGAAAATAAATCCTTCTCTCCAAAACACACATGCACACAAATGGTCATGGCAGCAGTATTTACAATGGCAAACACATGAAATCAGCCTAGGTACCCATCAACAGTGGATCAGAAAAGGAAAATGTGGTACATATATACCACAAAAAACTAGGCAGCCATTAAAAAAAAAAAAGAGAAGGAAATCATGTCCTTGGCAGCAACATGAAAGGAGCTGGAGGCCATTATCTAAAGAGAAATAAGGAAAAAACAGAACACCAAATACCACGTTCTCACTTATAAGGTGGAGCTAACATTGAATACACCCTACCGTAAAAGTGAAAACAACAGACACTGGTGACTATCCGATGAAAAAGGACGAAGGCATGAGGTATGTGCTGAAGATCTACCTGGTGGGTACACCCACTGCCTGCATGATAAGGTTGCTTGGACCCCAAGTCTCAGTGTCATGCAATATACCAAAGGCAGTAACTAATCTGC
>NW_020254981.1:0-1189 GCF_003255815.1 Theropithecus gelada
CTGGCGTCCAGGCAGGAAGGCGGCTCAGCAGCTCTCCTCTCACTGTGGAACTTCCTAGGTCCCCACATGGACAGAACTGAAATAACACGCAACAAACAACAGGAACGAGAACACGACCAGCAGCTTCTGAGATGAGCAAGCTGGACTGACCATGAGACACCTGACAAGGACGGTGCCAGAGCCCCTCCCGGTAACCTGTGAGGACAGCGCTGCCAGCAACTCCCTAAAACCAGCCCAAGTCGAGTTAGACTCGAGGCTTCCCAGGAGTGGGCAGATCCATTCAATCCCACAGTCTGAACCTTCCAGGCCGTGTCTTATGGCCCTCATCTCACATATGGGAACCCGGACACTGCACCATAGACGCGGCCCCAACCCCTCATTCCTTCTTCAACACCACACATCAGTACAGTGAGCACTTAGGATCTGGGCATTCACATAAAATACTGCTTAACTAAAACTTCTGATTTAGAACATGTTGAATTCCTAACTCACAGAGCTGAAAGTGTTCTGTCCTAGGAGGCGGCAGTTGTAATTAAGCATGAGAGAAGAAGGGATCAGAGTGGTGCCAAGTATTAAATATTCCTCTAAATCTATTCACCACGTCGCCATGCTATTGTCACCTGCTTCATTTTCTGTCCTTAAGAGACATAATAGTTACTTTTCAAAATAGACAACCTGTTTTACTGATGCTTAGCTATAAAGTAGCGAGCTACGTATCCAAAAGGGAGATATGGGAAAACAGAAAATGCCCACAAGCGATCGGGTTGGGGGGCAGTTACAGCAGCACCTGGCTCTGTTGCATTGTGAGCCAGCCACGTGGGCTAGACAGCTCACTTAGCCACTGAAATTATATCATCTAAGATTTTGTTGCAGTTACTTTGATAAATTCTCCTTCCTGCTATGAAGAGTAAAGTTTAGGGTTTTTTTTTTTGTTGTTGTTGTTGTTTTTTGAGTCGGAGTCTCCTGTGTCACCCAGGCCAGAGTGCAGTATTACAATCATGGCTCAAGCAATCCTCCCACCTCAGCTTTCCAAGCAGCTGGGACCCACACGCGAGTTTGATTTCTTTGCTAACGAATTCCTAATTCACCTCGCAGCGGGCCTATCAAGGCCATAAGCCCGGACGTCCACCTTACCGACCGTCCGTGTGGTCTCTAAAGTCGATGCACTCCAGTTGCCCGGGCTCTGCAC
>NW_020254982.1:0-1099 GCF_003255815.1 Theropithecus gelada
TACCATTCAGGACATAGGCATGGGCAAAGACTTCATGTCTAAAACACCAAAAGCAACGGCAGCAAAAGCTAAAATTGACAAATGGGATCTAATTAAACTAAAGAGCTTCTGCACAGCAAAAGAAACTACCATCAGAGTGAACAGGCAACCTACAGAATGGGAGAAAATTTTTGCAATCTACTCATCTGACAAAGGGCTAATATCCAGAACCTACAAAGAACTCCAACAAATTTACAAGAAAAAAACAAACAACCCCATCAAAAAGTGGGCAAAGGATATGAATAGACATTTCTCAAAAGAAGACATTCATACAGCCAACAAACACATGAAAAAATGCTCATCATCACTGGCCATCAGAGAAATGCAAATCAAAACCACAATGAGATACCATCTCACACCAGTTAGAATGGCGATCATTCAAAAGTCAGGAAACAACAGGTGCTGGAGAGGATGTGGAGAAATAGGAACACTTTTACACTGTTGGTGGGATTGTAAACTAGTTCAACCATTATGGAAAACAGTATGGCGATTCCTCAAGGATCTAGAACTAGATGTACCATATGACCCAGCCATCCCATTACTGGGTATATACCCAAAGGATTATAAATTATGCTGCTATAAAGACACATGCACACGTATGTTTATTGCAGCACTATTCACAATAGCAAAGACTTGGAATCAACCCAAATGTCCATCAGTGACAGATTGGATTAAGAAAATGTGGCACATATACACCATGGAATACTATGCAGCCATAAAAAAGGATGAGTTTGCGTCCTTTGTAGGGACATGGATGCAGCTGGAAACCATCATTCTTAGCAAACTATCACAAGAACAGAAAACCAAACACCGCATGTTCTCACTCATAGGTGGGAACTGAACAATGAGATCACTTGGACTCGGGAAGGGGAACATCACACACCGGGGCCTATCATGGGGAGGGGGGCGTGGGGAGGGATTGCATTGGGAGTTATACCTGATGTAAATGACGAGTTGATGGGTGCAGCACACCAACAAGGCACAAGTATACATATGTAACAAACCTGCACGTTATGCACATGTACCCTACAACTTACAGTATAATAATAATAAATAAATT
>NW_020254982.1:1199-7459 GCF_003255815.1 Theropithecus gelada
AAAAAAAAAAAAAAAAATTAAATTCTTAAAAAGCTGAATCTCGCCTAACATTAAAAACAGCATCAACCATAAGAGTTCACAGCTTTTGGTTTATTTCCTGGACCATTTTAGTGCACTGGTGAAACCTATGAATACTTTTTTCAGGATAGTATTTTCTAGTACATAAAGTAACATACATAGAATTACAAAGACAACAATTTATACTGAAGAACAATTATAAAAGTATTTTTAAATTCTGTAATAAAATAATGTGTTTCTAGTGGTGAATGTAATAAGTACTGAAATTTCAAAGTAGTGAATGGTATAAACAATATTTTGAGATATATGTAGTAACTATCATATATGAAGATATCAATCAGTGACTTCTGCTAGTAGTAAAGCCACTGTAACTGATCAAAATTCCATGATTATCTCATTAACAATTAAAGAAACAACTACATTTCAGTAAATGGTTAATGAACTTAGAGGTTCTTTTGTTTTGCTTTGTTTTGTTTCTTTCTTTCGATGTGTGAGTCCTGGTCAAAAAACCCTGACCTACTGTATTTTGTTTTGCTTCTCCAAAGTCACTTCCTTTTCACTGATCTGGATTTCCTAGTCAGGGGACACTCTGCTCTGTTCTCTTTACTGTTTCATTCAGGCTAATACACATACTATTGTTTTCCACTCTGTATTCCCAAGCCTTATGATGTATCCAAGCTACCTTGTTACTGCAGTGGTTTCTAGGCTTGCTCTTTCACCAGAGAGCAGTTTTATGATTCATCATTCATGCCACACAGCCCTCTCTGCTAATATATAAGTTTGACAAAAGGCAGAGCACTTTGGGAACTAGCATTCATCATGCTTGTTTGCACAAACCTGATTTATGTTTACCTATCCTCTGACCTCCCCTGCCCCCCTTCTCTCTAGATTCCACTAGGAAGCTCCACAGTAACAGCTAAATATCATCCCAAAGCCTGGGTAAAACTGCCGTGTGGTTGGAGAAGGATTAATAGCATACCACCAGAATATCTGTGCAGTGATCCATAAAACTCAGAAATGATTGCTGTGCTTCAGGATGAGGAGTTAAAATGACAAAAATATATGGACCATGAATGGGCAAAACAAGGGGGTAGAAAATCAGGGGAAAAAACCATGAGAATAAAAATGAAAAGAAAAATTAGTCTCAATAAAGGATCTTTCAAGAAGCTAATATTTACTATTTGCAGGCCCACCAGAATATCACTTTTGAAAAATATGAAGATGAAAGGATTTTGTCGTATTTCCATGAGTGGAGAAGTAGTTTTCTATAATGCTTTGCAGCATTTATTAAGGTAAGAGCAAATATGCCCTCCACAACATAGCATGGATCTCTGATGTCACCCTTTCCTTTGCAGGTAACTCCTTGATAGCTACAGAAAAAACTACTTTATTATGTGTATATGTAGAATTAGTATTTGGTAAAAAAGAAAAGTAGCTATATGCCTCCATCAATCTCATCTGACCTATTTTTCATACAAGGAAATCTAATCCCTAAGAGTGCTGGTTTTTGAGTCAGACTGCACCGGTCTCAGATCTCAGCTTTTCCACACCGGCTGCGTGATCTTGCATGACCTATCCACTTCTCTGAGTTTCCATTACTTCATCTGTAAATGGATATATTAACACACATCTTTACATGGTTGCTTTAGGTAGGCTAAGCTAATGTATATGAAGAACTCAAAGGGTCTGGCAAATATTAAAACGTTCAATGAACAGTACTAATTATTTTTTCTCCATAATTGCCCCCATATTTCAGATTTTTCAGACAACTCCTCTGCTTCAACACTTGCTTGTCCAGCCAAGCATGGTGGTTCACACCTGTAATCCCAGCAAGCTTTGGGAGGCTGAGGTGGGAGGATCACCTGAGGTCACGAGTTCGAGACCAGCCTGTCCAACTCGTCTGTACTAAAAATACAAAAAATTATCTGGGCGTGGTGGTGCACACTTGTAATCCCAACTACTTGGGGAGTTGAGGCACGAGAATCACTTGAATCCCAGTGGCAGAAGTTGCAGTGAGCAGAGGTCCCACCACTGCACTCCAGCCTGGGGGACAGAGTGAGACCCTGTCTCAAAACAAACCAACCAACAAACAAACAAGGAACAAACAAAACCTTGCTTGTCCTACTTCTATACCACGTCCATACTCTCAGAATCATTCTTCTAGGTATAGAACTAATAAATGATGCTCCCAATATAATAATTACACTAAGAATTTCTTTTAAGTTTCTCATCCCTCTACAACACCCATGACAGGTCATTCAGTATCTGTATAAAGATTCTCAGTTATGGGGAACTAACCTCAACTATTATTTACTGAACAAATACTTTATTCATTCTCAGTTGGGTAGCTTTTGTATTATTTCTTGGTATTGTTAAAAAAGTAACATCACATTTACTGCAGCCAGGTTTCTAGTAATGCTACTCTGGCAGACTGAAGTCTTTATATTCTTGTCCAAAGGAGACTATGTTTTCAGCTGGACTTTCATCTGGAAGTTATTCTTTCCACCAAAAGTTAATAAATATTAAATCTCATCCTACTGCCACAGTGAGTACAGAATACATAACCAAAAGCAGAATCTAGAAACAGCAAAGCAAAAGGCAGGCATGCAGAGCAAGGGTAGACTGAGAAAAAGGGTTTTTTTCCACCAATTAGAACAGAGATGGAACTGAAATTCCCTGAGCAATCTATCTGGAAAAGGATCCCTTAATGTGAATTTCCTGCACTGAAACATGTAGCAAAGCTGCAGTTCTGCAGAGCACACCAAGATTCTGGATATCAAGAAGCAGCATGACAGCTCATAATGGTCTGCTGCAAGTATCATGCTAAACACATAAAAGATGCCAGAGAGGACATCAATCTTCTGAGAAGCTAAATCAGAATGAGGATCATTCTCTTGGCCATACCTGCTTGAGACTCTCACAAATTCTTTCGTGAAATGCAATTAATATCACAGCCCACTGAAAAATGTTGCTTATAACTGTGCAAGTTAAATACATATACATTGTATTTAGTTCTAATTCCATAGGGTTCATTAAGTCACTCCCCACTTAAGATTTTGGTGTATTATTTTTTATTATTTTATTATACTTTAAGTTCTGGAGCACATGTGCAGAACGTGAAAGTTTGTTACATAGGTATATACGTGCCATGGTGGTTTGCTGCAGCCATCAACCCGTCATCTACATTAGGTGTTTCTGCTAATGCTATCCTTCCACTAGCCCCCTACCCCCCAACAGGCCCCAGTGTGTGTGTGTAATGTTCCCCTTACTGTGACCTGTGACCATGTGTTCTCATTGTTCAACTCCCAGTTATGAGTGAGAACATGCGGCGTTTGGTGTTTTTATAAGATACAAAAGTTAAGACCTCTCCAGGTGTTATCACGAACAATTACTCGGATGAAGTAGGACACATCTGATGATTAGAATAAAACTTCTGGTAAGGAGCAGGGGCAGAACAGAATACTTCCTTCCAGAATGTGTTGAGGCAGACTCAGTCTAGTTCCCTTGATGCATGTTATACTTTCATATACATTAGCGATGAGAAGGTGAGGAGGAAGAGGCAAGAACAGGGGGGTGCTTACGTTAATTGAGAACTTTCTATGTGTCCAGCAACATGCCAAGATTTTTGCAGGACCTGTCTCATTTAACTTTCCAGACAAGCTTATAAGGCAAGTATTATTTTCATTATTTAATTTTACAAAAGATAAAATTAAGATTTGGTGAGTTAAAATAACCTATTCAGGCTCAAATATATACTTTCTAGAGCCAAATTTCAAGTCTTTCTCACTTCATGTTTAGGTTTGTGTCTCTTAAAATATATAGACTCCTTTTGTTCAACATCCAGAAGAGGATCCAAAAGGAAAAATCACACCTAACCAACTTTAGTTTTTAATACAGGCATTCTGGAATTAGAGTGCTTTGTTTCAAAGGAAGAATAATTACATAGGAGAGGGGCTATTATAGAGTCCAGTGATGTGCATATTTCTGTGTAAATGAGGTTTTCAGATTTTCTAAAATCCTATTTATTCTGCACACAAGGACATTTTTGTGTAAACAGATTCTTCACTGAAAGCCAAGCAATTATAAAGGATTAAACTCAACCTGTGGCAATATTTATTTTATACAGCTAAATCTTTTATGAGTAGAATAAAGGTATGAGGTTGATATTTTATCATATAACCTATTCTATAACCTAGATTTCTATGAACCTTAATAAATAAATAACTTTTTTTTCTTTTTTTGGATACAGGGTCTCCCTCTGTTCCCTGGGATGGAGTACAGTGACATGATCATGGCTGACTGCAGCCTCAACCTCCTGGGCTCAGGTGATCCTCCTACCTTAGCCTCCTGTGTAGCTGGGACTACAGGCACATGCCACCACGCCTGGGTTATTTTTTGTATTTTCGTAGATACAGGGTTTTGCTGTGTTGCCCAGGCTGGTCTTCAACTCCTGAGCTCAGGCAATTCACCTACCTCAGCTTCCTCAAGTGCTGGGATTACAGGTACGAGCCCCTGCCCCCAGCCGGAATGCCTAAATTCAAAACCACTTTCTGCATCACCAAAGTAACTCAGCTAAAGTATGCGAGAAGTAAAATATGATTTCATATGGTATGTCATTGCCCTGCTTTCAAACATTTAATCTTAATATAATCAAATGAATGACTGGCTTACCTCCAATCTGTACAGCTCTCGAGGGACTGGGACAGAGTATGTCACTACTTGGGTACATATTTGAAGAGATACTTTCATTTATGCCACGGGAAATAAGTACCAGGTACAGAAACAAAGCCTCTATCTTAGAAACAACTGATTCCAAAACTGAAAAGTGGTAAAGTCAGGAGCTCTGAATGCTGATGAGGAAAATGAAGGCACAACAAATGCACTGCAATGTTTGTGAACAGAGAGGATATAAGCAGTCACATTCCTGGTAGTCTGTCTATGTTGTGTTATTAGCAGATCTGATCAGAACAAAAAACATTTCCAGGAAAAAGTGCTTGTTCCCTCACGTTCTTCATCAGGCAAATAAAAAGACTTCTCCCTAAGGATTTAAAGAAGAGTCCTGAAATTTGCTGTGTGATATCCTAGAACTAAATTCTACAGGACTTGCTCCTTCTCTCATTACTTAACTAAATAGTTCTTCTGATGTCCATCATTTTACAATTATGATCCAATAGCCACCCTTTGTCTCTGATAAACAATTTTGAAAGACCCTAAGAGATAATAGAAACACAAAATAAAGGTATATACAGAGGCTGCAAATGTTTTCCCCATAGATGGATAATGGAATGTTTTGAATCTATTCTTCAAGCTATTCATTTGAAAATATTTACACTCAATGCAATTTATAGGTTGCTTCTGTGCCTTTCATTCAGTGTCTACTGCTGCTAGAAGAAGCACCAGCCTGGTGTTTTAGTCATAGGCCAGCTAGTAGCAAAAGCCCAAGAACAAAATTTCATTTACATTTGATTCTGATGACAAGTCTTTTGGGAATCATAATAATATCTTTTCCTTTATACTTTGCTTCTGTACTTATTTAGTATGTGCTTCTGAGATGACAGAGAGTAGCCTAAAGGATGCTGAAGATACAAAGTAAAAAAGACAGGGTCCCTGCCCTTAAAGAACTTACAGTTTATGAAGAGATACTCAAGTAAACAGAAACTCTCAGGCAATGTAAGTGCTACTGTCTCATTATTATGAAGGCACAATAGAGAAGTATTAGGTCAAGGAACATATTCCCTATTTTACAGATAACTGGTTTGGTGAGCCTAAATAATTTCTCAGTCTCTGCAATTATCTCTTGAAAGATCTATCACTTCTAAGTCTCCAGATTCCAAACTTACTACTCCTTGCACAATACCAGGCTGCCGATGTATCTGAAAATACCGACATTTTTAAGAGAAGTATGTCAGAGCAGATACAGATTGTTTTATTAGACTGGAACACTAAATGAAACACTGTAGGTTTCACTAATGATAAACAATTGAAGCCATATGATATGAACAATGTTGATGATCAAAATTTCCAGTAGGAGATACTGATTAAATAAGAGCAATGACTCCAGAGCCTGACTGTCTGTGTTAATTATCCCAGCTGTGCTACTTACTATTTGGGACACCTTTGGCAAACTGTTTAATTTATGGTCCTCAGTTTCTTAGTTTCTGGAATGGGACCAATATCAGTACCTATTTCATAGGCTGTTGTAAAAATGAAGTGAGTGTGTATATACTTGTACATATGGATGC
>NW_020254983.1:0-1188 GCF_003255815.1 Theropithecus gelada
CTGTTCTCAGTTTCCACAGAAATAAGGCTAGCAAAGAGATCCATGAAACGGAGATGTAACTATTTGAGATGAATTAACAGAACACTAAGCAGTTTCTCAAAAAGCTGCCTTCCAGATTTCATCTGAGGATATTTCCTTTTTCACCATAGCCCTTTATGGGCTCCCAAATATCACTTTGCCAATTCCACAAGAACTCTCTGAGCGAAAGGCTTCTTGAGGGGAAAGCTGTAACTCTGTGAGAGGATTTCAGAGAACACAAAGAAGTTTCTCAGAAAGCTTCTTTCTCTTTGTTATCGGAGGATATTTCCTTTGGCCCTATAGTCTTCAAAGGGATCCGAAATATCAGTTCTCAGATTCCACAGAAATAAGGCTAGCAAAGAGACCCACGAAACAGAGATGTAATCCTGTGAGATGAATTAACAGAACATTAAACAGTTTCTCAGAAAGCTTCTTTCCAGATTTCATCTGAGGATATTTCCTTTTTCACCATAGCCCTCTATGGGCTTCCAAATATCGCCTTGCCAATTCCTCAAGAACTGTCTTAGCGAAAGGCTTCTTGAGGGGAAAGCTGTAACTCTGTGAGATGACTTCACAGAACACAAAGAAGTTTCTCAGAAAGCATCTTTCTGTTTTTTATCGCAGGATATTTCCTTTGGCCCTATAGTCTACAAAGGGGTCCGAAATATCTGTTCTCAGATTCCACAGAAATAAGGCTAGGAAACAGACCGACGAAACAGAGATGTAACTCTGTGAGATGAATTAACAGATCACTAAGCAGTTTCTCAGAAAGCTTTTTTCCAGTTTTCATCTGATGAAATGTCATTTTCACCATAGCCCTCGATGGGCTTCCAAATACCACTTGGCCAATTCCACAACAACTTTCTTAGCGAAAGGCTTCTTCATTGGAAAGCTGTAAAACTGTGAGAAGATTTCACAGAACACAAAGAAGTTTCTCAGAAAGCTTCTTTCTCTTTGTTATGGGAGGATATTTCGTTTGGCTCTATAGTCTTCAAAGGGATCCGAAATATCTGTTCTCAGATTCCACAGAAATAAGGCTAGCAAAGAGATCCACGAAATACAGATGTAACTCTGTGAGATGAATTAACAGAACACTAGGGATTTTCTCAGATAGCTTCTTTCCAGATTTCATCTGAGGATATTTCCTTTTTCACCATAGCCCTCTAAGGG
>NW_020254984.1:0-1188 GCF_003255815.1 Theropithecus gelada
TTGAGGATTTTTGCATCGATGTTCATCAGGGATATTGGTCTAAAATTATCTTTTTTTTGTTGTGTCTCTGCCAGACTTTGGTATCAGGATGATGTTGGCCTCATAAAATGAGTTAGGGAGGATTCCCTCTTTTTCTATTGATTGGAATAGTTTCAGAAGGAATGGTACCAACTCCTCCTTGTACCTCTGGTAGAATTCAGCTGTGAATCCATCTGGTCCTGGACTTTTTTTGGTTGGTAGGCTATTAATTATTGCCTCAATTTCAGAGCCTGCTATTGGTCTATTCAGGGATTCAACTTCTTCCTGGTTTAGTCTTGGGAGAGTGTAAGTGTCCAGGAAATTATCCATTTCTTCTAGATTTTCCAGTTTATTTGCCTAGAGGTGTTTATAGTATTCTCTGATGGTAGTTTGTATTTCTGTGGGGTCGGTGGTGATATCCCCTTTATCATTTTTAATTGCGTCGATTTGATTCTTCTCTCTTTTCTTCTTTATTAGTCTTGCTAGTGGTCTGTCAATTTTGTTGATCTTTTCAAAAAACCAACTCCTGGATTTATTGATTTTTTGGAGGGTTTTTTGTGTCTCTATCTCCTTCAGTTCTGCTCTGATCTTAGTTATTTCTTGCCTTCTGCTAGCTTTCGAATGTGTTTGCTCTTGCTTCTCTAGTTCTTTTAATTGCGATGTTAGAGTGTCAATTTTAGATCTTTCCTGCTTTCTCTTGTGGGCATTTAGTGCTATAAATTTCCCTCTACACACTGCTTTAAATGTGTCCCAGAGATTCTGGTATGTTGTATCTGTGTTCTCATTGGTTTCAAAGAACATCTTTATTTCTGCCTTCATTACGTTATGTACCCAGTAGTCATTCAGGAGCAGGTTGTTCAGTTTCCATGTAGTTGAGCGGTTTTGATTGAGTTTCTTAGTCCTGAGTTCTAGTTTGATTGCACTGTGGTCTGAGAGACAGTTTGTTATAATTTCTGTTCTTGCACATTTGCTGAGGAGTGCTTTACTTCCAATTACGTGGTCAATTTTGGAGTAAGTACGACGTGGTGCTGAGAAGAATGTATATTCTGTTGATTTGGGGTGGAGAGTTCTATAGATGTCTATTAGGTCTCCTTGCTGCAGAGCTGAGTTCAATTCCTGGATATCCTTGTTAACTTTCTGTCTCGTTGATCTGTCTAATGTTGACAGTGG
>NW_020254985.1:0-1188 GCF_003255815.1 Theropithecus gelada
ATAGTCTTCAAAGGGATCCGAAATATCTGTTGTCAGATTCCACAGAAATAAGGCAAGCGAAGAGATCCACGAAATACATATATAACTCTGTGAGTAGAAATCACACATCACAGAGCAGTTTCTCAGAAAGCTTCTTTCCAGATTTCATCTGAGGATGTTTCCTTTGTCACCATAGCCCTCTATGGGCTTCCAAATATCACTTTGGCAATTCCACAAGAACTGTCTTAGCCAAAGGCTTCTTGAGGGGACAGAGGTAACTCTGTGAGATGATTTCACAGAACACAAAGAATTTTCTCAGAAAGCTGCTTTCTCTTTGTTATCGGAGGATATTTACTTTGACCCTATAGTCTTCAAAGTGATCCGAAATATGTGTTCTCAGATTCCACAGAAATAAGGCTAGCAAAGAGATACACGAAATACACATGTAACTCTGTGAGTGGAAGTCCCAAATCACAGAGCAGTTTTTCAGAAAGCTTCTTTCCTGATTTCATCTTAGGATATTTCCTTTTTCACCATAGCCCTCTATGGGCTTTCAAATATCACTTTGCCAATTCCACAAGAACTGTCTTAGCCAAAGGCTTCTTGAGGGTAAAGCTGTAACACTGTGAGATGATTTCACAGAACACAAAGAAGTTTCTCAGAAGGCATCTTTCTCTTTGTTATCGGAGGATATATCCTTTGGCCCTGTAGTCCTCAAAGGGATCCGAAATATCTGTTCTGAGATTCCACAGAAATAAGGCTAGCAAAGAGATCCACAAAATACAGATGTAGCTCTGTGAGATGAATTAACAGAACACTAAGCAGTTTCTCAGAAAGCTTCATTGCAGATTTCAACAGAGGATATTTCCTTTTTCACCATAGAGCTCTATGGGCTTCCAAATATCACATTGCCAATTCCAAAATAACTGTCTTAGCGAAAGGCTTCTTGACGGGAAAGCTGTAACTCTGTGAGATGATTTCACAGAACACAAAGAAGTTTCTCAGAAAGCTTCTTTCTCTTTGTTATCAGAGGATATTTCCTTCGGCCCTATAGTCTTCAAAGGGATCCGTAATATATGTTCTGAGATCCACTGAAATAAGGCTAGCAAAGAGATCCACGAAATACAGATGTAACTCTGTGAGTGGTAGTCACACATCACAGAGAAGTTACTCAGAAAGCCTCTTTCCAGATTTCATCAGAGGATATTT
>NW_020254986.1:0-1188 GCF_003255815.1 Theropithecus gelada
TTCTGTGGAATCTGAGAACAGATATTTCGGATCCCTTTGAATAATATGGGGCCAAAGGAAATATCCTCCGATAACAAAGAGAAAGAAGCTTTCTGAGAAACTTCTTTGTGTTCTGTGAAATTATCTCCCAGAGTTACACCTTTCCCCTCAAGAAGTCTTTCGCTAAGACAGTTCTTGTGGAATTGGCAAAGTGATATTTGGAATCCCATAGAGGGCTATGGTGAAAAAGGAAATATCCTCAGATGAAATCTGGAAAGAAGCTTTCTGAGAAACTGCTTAGTGTTCCGTTAATTCATCTCACAGAGTTACATCTGTATTTCGTGCATCTCTTTGCTAGCCTTATTTCTGAGATATCTGAGAACAGATATTTCGGATCCCTTTGAATAGTATAGGGACAAAGGAAATATCCTCCGATAAGAAAGAGAAGGAACCTTTCTGAGAAACATCTTTGTGTTCTGTGAAATCATCTCACAGAGTTACAGCTTTCCCCTCAAGAAGCCTTTCGCTAAGACAGTTCTTTTGGAATTGGTAAAGTGATATTTGGAAGCCCATAGACGGCTATCGTGAAAAAGGAAATATATTCAGATTAAATCTGGAAAGAAGCTTTCTGAGAAACTGTATAGTGTTATCTTAATTCATCTCACAAAGTTACATCTGTATTTCGTGGATCTCTTTGCTAACCTTATTTCTGTGGAATCTGAGAACAGATATTTCAGATCCCTTTCAAGACTATAGGGCCAAAGGAAATATCCTCTGATAACAAAGAGAAAGAAGCTTTCTGAGAAACTTCTTTGTTTTCTCAGAAATCATCTCACAGAGTTACAGCTTTCCCCTCAAGTAGCCTTTCGCTAAGAGAGTTCTTGAGGAATTGGCAAAGTGATATTTGGAAGCCCATAGAGGGCTACGGTGAAAAAGGAAATATCCTCATATGAAATATCTAAAGAAGCTTTCCGAGAAACTGCTCTGTGATGTGTGTCTTCCACTCACAGTGTTACATCTGTATTTCATGAATCTCTTTGCTAGCCTTCTTTCTGTGGAATCTGAGAACAGATATTTCGGATCCTTTGAAGACTATAGGGCCAAAGGAAATATCCTCCGATAACAATGAGAAAGAAGCTTTATGAGAAACTTCTTTGTGTTTCGTGAAATCATCTCACAGAGTTGCAGCATTCCACTCAAGAAGCCTTT
>NW_020254987.1:0-299 GCF_003255815.1 Theropithecus gelada
CTCTGTCGCCCAGGCTGGAGTGCAGTGGCACGATCTTGGCTCACTGCAAGCTCCACCTCCCGGGTTCACGCCATTCTTCTGCCTCAGCCTCCCGAGTAGCTGGGACTACAGGCGCCCGCCACCATGCCCGGCCAATTTTTTGTATTTTTAGTAGAGACAGAGTTTCACCGTGTTAGCCGGGATGGTCTCGATCTCCTTACCTCGTGATCTACCTGCCTCGGCCTCCCAAAGTGCTGGGATTACAGGCGTGAGCCACCGCGCCCGGCCTCTTTTTTTTTTTTTTTTTTTTTTTTTGAGAC
>NW_020254987.1:393-1188 GCF_003255815.1 Theropithecus gelada
GTTTTTTTTTTTTTTTTTTTTTTTTTTTGAGACGCAGTCTCACTCTGTCCCTCAGGCTGGAGTGCCGTGGCCTGATCTGGGCTCACTGCAAGCTCCACCTTCTGGGTTCACACCATTCTCCTGCCCCAGCCTCCCAAGTAGCTGGGACTATAGGCGCCCGGCCACCATGCCCAGCTAATTTTTTGTATTTTTTGTAGAGACGGGGTTTCACCGTGTTAGCCAGGATGGTCTGGATGTCCTGACCTTGTTCTCCGCCTGCCTCAGCCTCCCAAAGTGCTGGGATTACAGGCAGGCATGAGCCACTGTGCCTGGCCAATATTTCTTTCTTTTTTTTTTTTTTTTTTTTGTATTTTTCGTAGAGACGGGGTTTCACCGTGTTAGCCAGGATGGTCTCGATCTCCTGACCTCGTGATCCGCCCGTCTCGGCCTCCCAAAGTGCTGGGATTACAGGCTTGAGCCACCGCGCCCGGCCCAATATTTATTTCTTTACAGGGTATGTGAAAAAATTATTTTAGTGCAGGTAGGGAATATAAATCATCTGTATTGTTATAATAGTGATTTTCTATTAAAATCACCATCAATCCAATTGCACTTTTTTTTTTGCCTGATTTAGTATTATTTGATAAAGGATGGATGTTTAGGTTTTTTTTCCATGTTTAAAACTAATTTGAAAAGTATTTTGAAGAAAGTACTGCAAAGGATAAAGTAGAATATGAAAAATTACTAATAATTCTATGACTAAAAGGAATACAATGAACATTTTGATGTATTTACTTTTTTTTTTTTTTTTTTTTT
>NW_020254988.1:0-1187 GCF_003255815.1 Theropithecus gelada
CACAAGAACTGTCTTAGCGAAAGGCTTCTTGAGGAATTGGCAAAGTGATATTTGGAAGCCCATAGAGGGCTATGGTGAAAAAGGAAATATCCTCAGATGAAATCTCGAAAGAAGTTTTCTGAGAAACTGCTAAGTGTTCTCTTAATTCATCACACAGTATTACATCTCTGTTTCGTGGATCTCTTTGCTAGCCTTATTTCTGTGGAATCTGAGAACATATATTTCGGATCCCTTTGAAGACTATAGGGCCAAAGGAAATATCCTACGATAACAAAGAGAAAGAAGCTTTCTGAGAAACTTCTTTGTGTTCTGTTAAATCATCTCACAGAGTTACAGCTTTCCCCTCAAGAAGCTTTTCGCTAACACAGTTCTTGTGGAATTGTCAAAGTGATATTTGGAAGCCCATAGAGGGCTATGGTGAAAAAGGAAATACCCTCAGATGAAATCTGGAAACAAGCTTTTTGAGAAACTGCTCTGTGATGTGAGACTTCCACACCCAGAGTTACATCTGTATTTCGTGGATCTCTTTGCTAGCCTAATTTCTGTGGAATCTGAGAACAGATATTTCGGATCCCTTTGAAGTCTATAAGGCCAAAGGAAATAACTTCCGATAACAAAGAGAAAGAAGCTTTCTGAGAAACTTCTTTGGTTGTGTGAAATCATCTCACAGAGTTACAGCTCGTCGCTTAATAAGACTTTCGCTAAGACAGTTCTTGTGGAACTGGCGAAGTGATATTTGGAAACCCTTAGAGGGCTATGGTGAAAAAGGAAATATCCTCAGATGAAATCTGGAAAGAAGCTTTCTGAGAAACTGCTTAGTGTTCTATTAATTCACCTCACAGAGTTACATCAGTATTTCGTTGATCTCTTTGCTAGCCTTATTTCTGTGAAATCTGAGAACAGATATTTCGGATCCCTTTCAGGACTATAGGGCAAAAGGAAATATCCTCCTATAAGAAAGAGAAAGAAGCTTTCTGAGAAACTTCTTTGTGTTTTGTGAAATCATCTCACAGAGTTAGAGCTTTCCCGTCAAGAAGCCTTTCGCTAAGACACTTCTTGTGGAATTGGCAAAGTGCTATTTGGAAGCCCATAGAGGGCTATGGTGAAAAAGGAAATATCCTGAGATGAAATCTGGAAAGAAGCTTTCTGAGAAACTGCTTAGTGTTCTGTTAATTCATCTCACAGAT
>NW_020254989.1:0-1187 GCF_003255815.1 Theropithecus gelada
CTTTGCTAGCCTTATTTCTGTGGAATCTGAGAACAGATATTTCGGATCCCTTTGAAGACTATAGGGCCAGAGGAAATAACCTCCGATAACAAAGAGAAAATAGCTTTCTGAGAAACTTCTTTGTGTTCTGTGAAATCATCTCACAGAGTTACAGCTTTCCCCTCAAGAAGCGTTTATCTAAGACAGTTCTTGTGGAATTGGCAAAGTGATATTTGGAAGCCCATAGAGGCCTATGGTGAAAAAGGAAATATCCTGAGATGAAATCTGGAAAGAAGCTTTCTGAGAAACTGCTTAGTGTTCTGTTAATTCATCTCACAGAGTTACATCTCTGTTTCGTGGATCTCTTTGCTAGCCTTATTTCTGTGGAATCGAGAACAGATATTTCGGATCCCTTTGAGGACTATAGGGACAAAGGAAATATCCTCCGATAACAAAGAGAAAGAAGCTTTTTGAGAAACTTCTTCGTGTTCTGTGAAATCATTTTCCAGAGTTCCAGCTTTCCCCTCAAGAAGCCTTTCGCTAAGACAGTTCTTGTGGAATTGGCAAAGTGATATTTGGAAGCCCATAGAGGGGTACCGTGAAAAAGGAAATATCCTCAGATGAAATCTGGAAAGAAGCTTTCGGAGAAACTGCTTAGTGTTCTGTTAATTGATCTCACAGAGTTACATCTCTGTTTCGTGGATCTCTTTGCTAGCCTTATTTCTGTGGAATCTGAGAACAGATATTTCGGATCCCTTTGAAGTCTCTAGGGCCAAAGGAAATATCCTCCGATAACAAAGACAAAGAAGCTTTCTGAGAAACTTCTTTGTGTTCCGTGAAACCATCTCACAGAGTTACAGCTTTCCTCTCAAGAAGCCTTTCGCTAAGACAGTTCTTGTGGAATTGGCAAAGTGATATTTGGAAGCCCCTAGAGGGCTATGGTGAAAAAGAAATATCCTCAGATGAAATCTGGAAAGAAGCTTTCTGAGAAACTGCTTAGTGTTCTCTTAATTCATCTCACAGAGTTACATCTGTATTTCGTGGATCTCTTTGCTAGCCTTATTTCTGTGGAATCTGAGAACAGATATTTCGGATCCCTTTTAAGACTATAGGGCGAAAGGAAATATCCTCCGATAACAAAGAGAAAGATGCTTTCTGAGAACCTTCTTCGTGTTCTGTGAAATCATCTCACAGAGTTACAGCTTTCC
>NW_020254990.1:0-1187 GCF_003255815.1 Theropithecus gelada
TTCGGAGGATATTTCCTTTGGCCCTATAGTCTTCAAAGGGATACGAAATATCTGATCTCAGATTCCACAGACATAAGGCTAGGAAAGAGATCCACGAAATACAGATGTAACTTTGTAAGATGAATTAACAGAACACTAAGCAGTTTCTCAGAAAGCTTCTTTCCAGATTTCATCGGAGGATATTTCCTTTTTCACCATAGCCCTCTATGGGCTTCCAAATATCAATTTGCGAATTCCACAAGAACTGTCTTAGCGAAAGGCTTCTTGAGGGGAGAGCTGTAACTCTGTGAGATGATTTCACAGAACACAAAGAAGTTCCTCAGAAAGCTTCTTTCCCTTTGTTATCCGAGGATAATTCCTTTGGCCCTATAGCGTTCAAAGGGATCCGAAATATCTGTTCTCAGATTCCACAGAAAGAAAGCTAGCAAAGAGATCCACGAAATACAGATGTAACTCTGTGAGATAAATTAACAGAACACTAAGCAGTTTCTCAGAAAGCTTCCTTCCAGATTTCATCAGAAGATATTTCCTTTTTCACCATAGCCCTCTAGGGGTTCCAAATATCAATTTGCCAATTCCAGAGAACTGCCTTAGCGAAAGGCTTCTTGAGGGGAAAGCTGTAACTCTGTGAGATGATTTCACAGAAAACAAAGAAGTTTCTTAAAAAGATTCTTTCTCTTTGTTATCGGAGGATATTTCCTTTTTCACCATAGCCCTCTATTGGCTTCCAAATATCAATTTGCCATTCCACAAGAACTGTCTTATCGAAAGGCTTCTTGAGGGGAACGATGTAACTCTGTGAGATGATTTCACAGAACACAAAGAAGTTTCTCACAAAGCTTCTTTGTCTTTGTTATCGAAGGATACTTCCTTTGGCCAAATAGTCTTCAAAGGGAACCAAACTATCTGTTCTCAGATTCCACAGAAGGAAGGCTAGCAAAGAGATCCACGAAACACAGATGTAACTGATGTAACTCTGTGTGTGGAAGTCACACATCACAGAGCAGTTTCTCAGAAAGCTTCTTTCCATATTTCAGCTGAGGATATTTCCTTTTTCACCATAGCCCTCTATGGGCTTCCAAATATCACTTTGCCAATTCCACAAGAATTGTCTTAGCGAAAGGCTTCTTGATGGCAAAGCTGTGACTCTGAGAGATGATTTCACAGAACACAAAGAAGTTTCTCAG
>NW_020254991.1:0-1187 GCF_003255815.1 Theropithecus gelada
GGCCCTGTAGACTTCAAAGGGATAAGAAATATCTGTTCTCAGATTCCACAGAAATAAGGGTAGCAAAGAGATCCACGAAACACAGATGTAACTCTGTGAGATGGAAGTCACACATCACAGAGCAGTTTCTCAGAAAGCTTCTTTGCAGATTTCATCTAAGGATATTTCCTTTTTCACCACAGCCCTCTAGGGGCTTCCAAATATCACTTTGCCAATTACACCAGAACTGTCTTAACGAAAGGCTTCTTGAGGGGAAAGCTCTAACTCTGTGAGATGATTTCACAGAACACAAAGAAGTTTCTCAGAAAGCTTCTTTCTCTTTGTTATCGGAAGATAGTTCCTTCAGCCCTATAGTCTTCAAAGGGAAACGAAATATCTGTTCTCAGATTCCACAGAAATAAAGCTAGCGAAGAGATCCACGACATACAGATATAACTCTGTGAGATGAATTTACAGAACACTAAGCAGTTTCTCAGAAAGCTTCTTTCCAGATTTCATCTGAGGATATTTCCTTTTTGAACATAGCCCTCTACGGGCTTCCAAGTATCACTTTGCCAATTCCAGAAGAACTGTCTTAGCGAAAGGCTTCTTGAGGGGAAAGCTGTAACTGTGTTAGATGATTTCACAGAACACAAAGAAGCTTCTCAGAAAGCTTCTTTCTCTTTGTTATCGGAGGATATTTCCTTTGGCCCTATAGTCTTCAAAGGGATCCGAAATATCTGTCCTAAGATTCCACAGAAATAAGGCTAGCAAAGAGATCCACGAAATACAGATGTAACTCTGTGAGTGGATGTCAGACATCAGAGAGCAGTTTCTCAGAAAGCTTCTTTCCATATTTCATCTGAGGATATTCCCTTTTTCACCATAACCCTCTATGGGCTTCCAAATATCACTTTGCCAATTACACAAGAACTCTCTTAGCGAAAGGCTTCTTGAGGGGAAAGCTGTAACTGTGTTAGATGATTTCACAGAACACAAAGAAGTTTCTCAGAAAGCTTCTTTCTCTTTGTTATCGGAGGATATTTCCTTCGGCCTAATAGTCTTCAAAAAGATCCGAAATATCTGTTCTCAGATTCCACACAAATAAGGCTAGCAAAGAGATCCACGAAATACAGATGTAACTCTGTGAGTGGATGTCAGACATCAGAGAGCAGTTTCTCAGAAAGCTTCTTTCCATATTTCATCTG
>NW_020254992.1:0-1187 GCF_003255815.1 Theropithecus gelada
AAGAGACTTTTCCAGAAACTGACCTTTACTTCCCTTGAGTAATATTCTGTTGAGGTGATCATTCACCATCTACTTGGATATGGCTAATTGTAGAAAGCTCACTATTTCGTAGAAATTCCCATAACATCTCACTAATCGCTAAATTCTACTTTAAATAGAAAAAGGGTCCATATTCCCATAATTACGAATGTTAGATAATGCCTTCCATAATTAGGGGTGTTAGATAATGCCTTCGCTGCACGGAGTCACTTTGCATTTGAACTACTCCCTGCTGTGTAGTAGATGACTTTATTGTGCATAACAGATGCTCAGTAAATATGTGTTTAATCTATAAATTCAATAGTGTTGCATATTGCCCGGAAGTCATGGTGAGTAAGATTTGTATAATTGGCCAGTCATGTCAGGAGTTTTGAAAGATGTATTAAGTCAACATAAGCAAACTCTTTTTTCTTTTAGTTTTCTCAATGTTTAAAAACAAAACCCTTCCTCCTAGGCATTATAAAAGATGCTGGAACAAAATTAGATTAATAAATATCCCTTGATGTTGAGGATCCTAAATTCTCAAGGAAAGAGAAGTGATATATACACAGTTAGTGATTTTGACAACATACCTGAGTTATACAGAGCAATGTACCAAGTGTATACACCGCAGGAGAGTGGGAAGCAGAAAAAATTTCAATACATAGGCATAGAGGTGACCCAGAACACAGAGGTCGAGGACGTTGATACCAACTCAATGTTGCAATAACTATAGCCACGTGTGCTCACTTTATTGTCACTCTGTTTCTGTCCTCAACCATTGGTCTAAGTTGGCTCAATGGTTAAAACCATGGAGCACCCTGATGGCCAACTCCTTGTTCTCCTTGGTGTGGGTAGATACAGTGCCCAGGGCTATGGTCGGGAAACCTCAACCTTGTACGTTCTGGCCATTAGGAAACATGGAACACCTCCAGTGTTTCAAGCATGAAGCCACAGGGAGAGGTTGGGGGCAAAGGGATGTCGTCAACAAAGTCCTTGTCCTCAGAGGACAGAGTCTGGTCCTGAAAACTCACATAGAATTAAACATGTCAGACACAGAGTAATAAAACCAAAGCAGAGACATAATGCCTAAATTTATGTTTTCCCAACTGTCAGTTTAACTATATGAAAAGTATATAGTCGACACTATTTATTACCTCACCTATAGC
>NW_020254993.1:0-7458 GCF_003255815.1 Theropithecus gelada
TACATAATCCCATACTTCTTGCAGGCTTTGTTCATTTCTTTTTCTTCCTTTTTTTTTTTTAGATTTCTCTTCTCGCTTCATTTCATTCATTTGATCCTCAATTGCTGATACTCTTTCTTCCAGTTGATTGAGTCAGTTACTGAAGCTTGTGCATTTGTCATGTATTTCTCGTGTCTCGTCAAAGTCATTCTCCGTCCAGCTTTGATCCGTTGCTGGCGATGAGCTGCGCTCCTTTGCAGGGGGAGATGCGCTCTCATTTTTTGAATTTCCAGCTTTTCTGCCCTGCTATTTCCTCATCTTTGTGGTTTTATCTGCCTCTGGTCTTTGATGATGGTGACGTACTGATGGGGTTTTGGGGTGGGTGTCCTTTCTGTTTGTTAGCTTTCCTTCTAACAAGCAGGACCCATAGCTGTACGTCTGTTGGAGATTGCTTGAGGTCCACTCCAGACCCTGTTTGCCTGGGTATCAGCAGCAGACGCTGCAGAAGATAGAATATTGCCGAACAGCGAGTGTACCTGTCTGATTCTTGCTTTGGAAGCTTCCTCTCTGGGGTGTACTCCACCGTGTGAGGTGTGGGGTGTCGGTTTGCCCCTAGTGGGGATGTCTCCCAGTTAGGCTACTCAGGGGTCAGGGACCCACTTGAGCAGGCAGTCTGTCCATTCTCAGATCTCCACTTCCATGTTGGGAGATCCACTGCTCTCTTTAAAGCTGTCAGACAGAGTCGTTTGCATCTGCAGAGGTTTCTGCTGCTTTTGTTGCTGTTGTTTAGCTGTGTCGTGTCCTCAGAGATGGAGTCTACAGAGACAGGCAGGCTTCCTTGAGCTGCTGTGAGCTCCACCCAGTTCCAGCTTCCCAGTGGCTTTGTTTACCTACTTAAGCCTCAGCAATGGCAGGCGCCCCTCCCCCAGCCTCGCTGCTGCCTTGCAGTTAGATTGCAGACTGCTGTGCTAGCAATGAGGGAGGCTCTGTGGGCATGGCACCCTCCCGGCCAGGAGTGGGATATAGTCTCCTGGGTTGCCCATTTGCTAAGACCCTTGGTAAAGCACAGTATTGGGGTGGGAGTTACCCGATTTTCCAGGTGTTGTGTGTGTCAGTTCCCCTGGCTAGGAAAAGGGATTCCCTTCCCCCTTGGGCTTCCCAGGTGAGGCAATGCCTCACCCTGCTTCAGCTCTCCCTGGTCGGGCTGCAGCAGCTGACTAGCGTGGATTGTCTGGCATTCTCTGGTGAGATGAACCCAGTACCTCTGTTGAAAATGCAGAAATCACCTGTCTTCTGTGTCGCTGGCGCTGGGAGCTGGAGACTGGAGCTGTTCCTATTCGGCCATCTTGCTCCGCCCCCTATATATTATTATTTACTGAGCTATTTTCTAAAATGATTCTTTTCCATATGAATTAGTCTGTCTAGGCAATGAGTAAATGTAATAAATTGAAAATAATGCAAGTGAAATTGAATCAGAAGTCTTTGGATAAAGAAAAATACTCAACATAACAATTGTAACTACTCCTATTTCTTATTACATTAAGAAACAGAGACGTAGGAATAAAAAAATATTTGCATCCTAATAGTTATTACTCTATTCATGCCAATTTATAGCTTGGTAAGATATCCTATTTCTCACTCTTCATCTTACTCGTTCTAAAAATAAACAGAAATTCCACAAGGTGTCCAGACAATGCAGACAGAATTATAGGTCTTCACTTACACTGATGTCTATGGTTAAATGTGCAAGAATTAAAGAAGTTAGATGAAGATTCTTCAAGTTGGAAAATACTATTGGGCCAGCATTAACCCGTGTTTCACTAGCCAAGACCTGTTTTATCAAAGAAAAATTAAAAGCAGAAGTGCCACAACACCTTGTGTTGTTATATTTGTTAATATTGATGGGATGTAATGAGACTTAAAAACTACCAAATTTCCTCTGAAGTTGGAAATGCAAGGAGGAGTTGCTGGTAGTTGTTGATAAAATTACTATCCATCCTCCAACATTATTTTAGTGATAATCTGTTTTTCCACTCTCAAAATAATGTTTTCCCAGTATCTTTTTAATTGCAGTTTCCAATCATCAGTAAGGAATTTCAAATACAATGCACTTTGAAATAAGGCTATAAACAGACCAGATGACTCAATCAAATGAAAGAAGAGATATTTAAATTAGATTTCATAAGGTAATGATGTGGCCAATGCATGTTTTAATTTTTAATTTTCTAGTTCTCAGAGAAAATGATGCTTGAATCAGAATTGAAAGGTGGAAACTTTTCTAGTTCGCTGATTTGCGAGCATTTTTAAAATCTGTATAAGCTTATATTCAAAAACAAATGAAAAAGATATTCAGTAAAATAAAGTTGTTCTAGCTATGTAATATTCCTTACTCCATCTTTACTTTCTCCGTATCCCTCAGACGCCATCTCTAATTTTACTAGAACCTTTTCACATTTCAACTTGTAGACATTTCCCCAAGTATACACTTGACCTTTTTTGTTCTTTTTTTTAAAGTCAATCTCTCATAAGAATTGATTCCTTCCTAACCCACCCACTCCTTATATCCCAAGCATTTTCTCTGGCCTTGGAACCTCAGAAATACCTAGAAACCTTCCCACTACTTTATTGTTTCTGTTTGTAATTATTCTCCCCATAGACAATATTGACCAGAAGTTTCTTAGAGTAGAATTTGAACTACAAGAGAAATAGAAATAACAGAGTAATTATTCGAGAGCTTTGCCAAGAAAAAGAGAAATCAAGATTTCCTAGAAAGTCAGAGGAAGAGTTGAATTTACATGAGGCCATCTCTGTAAAATAAAATATTAATGTCCATAATATTATGCAATTCTCAGTGCACATTGGTATGTTCCTGTGGTTTTGTTTTGACTGCCCCACTGTTTTACATTTTAAATAATAGGAACTAAGTAGGATTTTGCCTGTCTGCAGTCTTCACATATAGCTAGACTCTGTTTACACAACTGGAATACTAGCACTCAAACATTCTTCATTATGTTCCTCATGTAGAGAAAGCATTTTTTTAAAGTTCACGTCAAGTATGCCCTCACGCTTTATTACCATGTGAAAGGTGAAGTACTAATTTTACAGATAGTTATGCCTAGCTTTTCTTCATTTTTAGAGAGGCATACCATATTCCAAATGTAAAGTCCAAGAGAAAGCTTCCCTTTCACCTTCTAAAGGTTCACTGAAAATGAACTTACAATAGGTAGAATAACGGAGAAAAAGGCATACAGAGTTATTTAATGTGTGTAAACACCAGAGAATCACATGAGACTGACCAAAGGGGTCCAGATCCTTTATACTCTTTTCTTCATAGTGGAAGGGGCTATTAAGAAAATGTGGCAATTTTAAATGGCAGTAAGTGATTCTTAGGAGAATAAATTGGGCCAATGCTCTGACAATTGTTAGTAAACAATTATCTTCCGAAATTGAATGGGACCAGAAAATAGACCGTGGTTTAGGTTAAAGTTCCTCTGGGCTCTGGGTATGGTGCTTAATTTTCAGTCTTTTACTCTGTGATATTAAATGTTATTAATCTTCCCAGATTAATATCATTTCAGGGAGGGGATCAAAGGCAATTGAGTTCTGCTTTGGCAGGTCTGGTTTCTAGGTAGATAAGAGAACTTCAGGGAATAGCCTCATCCTGTGCTTTGGTCGAAACAGGATTGAGAAACGGGAGGGAGGGCGAAGATCAGAGAACACCTTGAGGGTAATTCATTCATCATGTCAAGGCATCATATTTTAGGTTATCATCTTCTGAGCTTCAATACCTACAACTAGTTTTGCTCATTTCTGTGTAGTTGTTCTTCATCAATAGAAACAGGAATAATTATCTAATTTATATAGGTTTTTTATAGTTAAAAGTGCTGTTATCACATCAGTTATTTTACTTGATTTATCAACCGACTTGCGAAAGTGAGGTCAGGTATCATTGCCCCTTTTTGTTAGATAAGGAAACTGGCAGCCAATTAACAGGTGATAGAAATAGGTCTTAAAGTCACGTCTATTACTCCTAACTCTGGTCTCGACAACTATATTCTATGGTGTCAGTGTTCCATGGAACACAGTAATGAAGGATATCCTTTTTGAGAGATAGAAAAAACAATCACAAGCATCTTTGAGATATCATAAAACTTATAAATATAAAACAAATATGAAACAAACAGAAGTGACAGCTCTATCAGCCTTCAGCCTAAGGATCCTACAGCAAACACCCGTGAAACTTGACCCTTTGACACCTGGCTCCTCTTGAACACTAGAGGCACACACTGCCAACCATTTATTCATTTTAACTTATCTCTGGGTTCTTGGCATTGATAGCAGTTTTCAAGAAGAAACAAATACAAGGACTAGGTTTGCAGAAACCCTGACAGCACCTTTATACCTGTAAGGTTTTTTTCATGTTCAACTTTCCTGATTAAAATAGAAGTGTTAAAATTGTATATTCGGCCCAGCGCAGTGGCTCACGCCTGTAATCCCAGCCCTTTGGGAGGCCAAGGCGGGTGGACCACGAGGTCAGGAGATCGGGACCATCATGGCTAAAACAGTGAAACCCCTTCTCTACTAAAAATACAAAAAATTAGCCAGGCCTGGTGGCGGGCACCTATAGTCCCAGCTACTCAGAAGGCTGAGGCAGGAGAATGGTGTGAACCCTGGAGGCGGAGCTTGCAGTGAGCCGAGATTGCACCGCTGCACTCCAGCCTGGGTGACAGAGCAAGACTCCATCTCAAAAAAAAAAAAGAATAAAAAAAAATAAAAATAATAATTGTATATTCAATGTTACTGAATAAATGTGGTTATTCTAAGCCTGCACACACTTTGATTTTTAAAAGGAAAATTGAGCAGATCTTCTGAGGTCAGGAATTCGAGACCAGCCTGACCAACATGGCAAAACCCTATTTCTACTAAAAGTACAAAAAATTAGCCAGGCGTGGTGGCGGGCGCCTGTAATTCCAGCTATTCGGGAGGCTGAAGCAGGAGCATTGCTTGAACCCAGGAGATGGAGGTTGTAGTGAGCCGAGATGACACCACTGTACTCCAGCCTGGGCAACAAAAGCAAAACTCTGCCTCAAAAAAAAAAAAAGAGGAAAAATCAGGAGAGATTTTTCAGGAGAGACAAGTGACTTTTGCAATAGAGGGATGTCATGATACATAATTAATATTTGCATTAACTTTTGAAAATATTAGTATTAAATCTCTAATTTATCCAGATCAACACTGGTACATACCTATACAAAGGCAAAGGAATTTCATCCACTGGCAGAGAGAAAAGGGAGTCAAAAAGTTAGAATAGGCATAAGAAACATTTTATAGTTTACACATGGTTCATTCTATTTATTTTTCAAAAATGCTCTGAATATACAAAAATCCCTGGGAGATACAAAGTTTGGTTGGAGACATAACCATAAATCACATTTCCCACTATGTAACTATAATTTTTCAGGTAAAATCCTAATAAAACAAATGTCAAGAGGAAAAGTTATAAAATGAAACAATATGCCTATATTGTGATATAATGAATATAGAATGTTTCTTTTTAAATAAACTTCTCATTTTATAACAGTTTTCAGTTTTCAGAAAAGATTAAAAATATAGTACAGCGTTCCATATATCCCATTCAGTTTCTCCTATTATTAATTTATTATGTTAGACATTGGTAATCAGTTACAGTTAATGAACCAATTTCCGTACACTATTATAAACTAAATTCCATGCTTCATTGAGATTTCCTTTCCTAGGAGTTTTTATCTAATATCTGTCTTCAGTCATGTGTTTTGTAGAGTGACCCTTAATCTGATGTTTTTCTCGTAATTAGACTATGACTCGAGGGTTTGAGGACGAAGATCACAGAAGTAAAGTGTAATTCTAATCACATTATATCAAGGGTACATACTAGCCAAATGACTTATCACTGTTGATATTAACCTTGTTTACTTGGCTGTAGCAGTATTTATCAAGTTTCTCCACTGTCAAATGACTCTTTTTCCCCATTTCATACTGTAATCTTTGGAAGGAAATCATCATTATGTACAGCCCGTCTTTGTGTGTATGCGTGTGTGTGTGTGTGTGTGATGGTGTCTCGTTTGTTCACCAGACGGGAGTGCAGTGGCGTGATCTCAGCTCACGGCAACCTCCGCCTCCCTGGTTCAAGGGATTCTCCTACCTCAGCCACCCAAGTAGCTGGGACTATAGGCATGCACCAACACACCCAGCTAATTTTTTTGTATTTTTAGTAGAGACGGAGTTTGACCACGTTGTCCAGGATGGTCTCGATCTTTTGACCTGGTGATCCGCCCGCCTCGGCCTCCCAAAGTGCTGGGATTACAGGTGTGAGCCACCACACCCGGCCCCAGCCCCATCTTAAGGACAGGGGAATTATGCTCCACTTCCTTGAGGGGGGAGTGTCTATACAACTTACTTGGCATTTTTCAGTGGCGGAAATTTGTCTATTCTCCCACAGATATTAATTTATGCAGTCATTAATTTGTACAAATATAGTCTCAAAGATATTTATCTCATGCTTAAAGTGATAAGCCAATATTACTTGATTTATTTTGGTGCTAAAATTGTTCAGGCTTTTTTGCCTTTGGAATCTCAATTACTTCATATGTCCCTTGTATCCCTTTGACATGCCTTTATCAAAGTGAGGTTTTTTGTTTGGGGAACTCTCTTGCTTTCTGCCACTGCAAGATGCTCCAGGATCATCTTGTGTATTTCTTCTGCCAGTCATAGATTCAGACATTTTTCAAAGCAGTAGAATGGACTTTAAGACAGAAATACGTGAATTCAAATCTTGGCTTCATACTTACTTGACTATGACCTTGGGTAAATTATTTAGCATTTCTAAGATTGCATTTCCTCACTTGTGAAATGAGAACACTGCTAACTTCCAAGGGTTATTATTCATCTAAATGAGAAAATAAATGTAAAATCCTGGTTCCTAACACTGTACTTTAGAAAATTAATTCTCTTCCATTCCCTCTTCTTTATCACCAGTCAGCAGAGCAACCTAATTCTTCTTCGCTAGTAACCTCCCTGAATCACTACCTATCTATCTTCTACCAACTGAGGAAGCTTCCAATACCCCTTACTTGGAAAAGTCACTCCAGTTACTATTTACAGTCTAGAGATGCCTCATTTTGTGACTAAACTCACACTTAAACACAAGCATATATACATACACACACAATGCACACACACTCATGTTGTGTCACTTGACATATGTTTGAGACATTTCTAAGCTAACATGTCTCTAGTATGAAAAACATTTTATATGAAATGTATGATAGCAGTAATTTTGAGATGCTAGTATCTCAGATGGTTAATTTGGAGAAAAAATAAAAATATTTATCAAAATGTGTAGTTACCATAACAACTGCATGCAAGTTTTTTTGAGGGCGGAGCAAGATGGCCCAATAGGAGCAGCTCCAGTCTTCAACTCCCAGCGCCAGCGACACAGAA
>NW_020254994.1:0-1187 GCF_003255815.1 Theropithecus gelada
GTCCTCCTGGCTGACAGGAGTCTGGTGGGCACTGGGTGTGTGGGGCCCATGTAGGTGAGTTGGACAGCAATAGGCCTAGCCAGGGAGCCAGGGACTGGTGTGGCCAACGTGGGCAGCAATATGTTGCCGGAACCAAAACTACAGTGCAACCAACACAGCTGATAGGGAGAAGGAGGCCTGCCTAGCAGGACCATCCACCCCTGTCCTGGGCCCAAGCCCAGACTGCTTGCCTGTACTGGACATTGCCTGGTCCAGGAGGCCTGGGCATGATGGTCAGGTGGTGTGTCCCTTGGGAGCTGAGCATCCTCTGAGCAGGAGGAGGGCCCGTGGTCCACTGTTTGCATCGGCCCCTGGGGTTGTGCACCCACCCCAGCTTCTCAGCCCGCATGGGGACGTGGCTAGGGCTCCTCACCTGCTCTGTGGCTCCAGCTCTGATCAGCTCACTGGGTGACTCTGACAGCTTCCTCCCCAAAGCTTCGGTCCTCACCTGTGAGAATGTGATTTCCCAGGCCCCCTACAGGCAGGAACCCACCCCCAGCTCCTCTGGTGGGCCCTCTTGGGCTTTCTTATCTACTAGCTTGTGAGACCCAGTTGGCCAAACTTGTTGTCCTATTTTTATTTTGGCCTTTTTCTTAGTGTGTGTTTTCTGTAACTACTGCTGTGTAGAACCTCTATATGAGTTTTAAGTAGAGAATCTTGCCCACCCAGAGGTCCCCCACCCCAGAGAGCCTCCACTTCGCCCCCCTCCCCCCGTCTGGTCCTGCCTATGCTCCACTTCGTGTGACTGTTGAGTGTGATGGATCCACACAGCTGCTTGACCCTGCATCTCCTTCCTTCTTGTTGCTGAGGCCGGTTCTGTTCTCTCTTTCTCCACCTGAACTGCACTTGAAGCCACGACGAAGGAGAGAAGTGGTTGCTAAGAAGGACCCTCCTGCAGCGAATCTGCTGTGAGGAGGCTGCGCTGGCTCAGCCTGTCATTTCCTTCTCTAAGCTCATTCCAGAGGTCGGCAAGGGGCAGCCTGTCCCTGCCTGCTCTTGTGGCCCGTGATTCAAGAATGAATTTTACATTTCCAAATGGTTGAACAAATAAACAAATAACACTTCATGACACTGAGAAGTTTCCATGTTCATAAGTAAAGTTTTATGGGGGTGCAGTCATGCCCATCTCTTCACAGGCCACCTGCAGA
>NW_020254995.1:0-1187 GCF_003255815.1 Theropithecus gelada
TCAGAGCTAAAGGAGGAATTACGTACCCAGCGCAAAGAAACTAAAAATCTTGAAAAAAAAGTGGAAGAATTGACGGCTAGACTAATTAATGCAGAGAAGGTCATAAACGAAATGAAAGAGATGAAAACCATGACACGAGAAATACGTGACAAATGCACAAGCTTCAGTAACCGACTCGATCAACTGGAAGAAAGAGTATCAGCAATTGAGGATCAAATGAATGAAATGAAGCGAGAAGAGAAACCAAAAGAAAAAAGAAGAAAAAGAAATGAACAAAGCCTGCAAGAAGTATGGGATTATGTAAAAAGACCAAATCTACGTCTGATTGGGGTGCCTGAAAGTGAGGGGGAAAATGGAACCAAGTTGGAAAACACTCTTCAGGATATCATCCAGGAGAACTTCCCCAACCTAGTAGGGCAGGCCAACATTCAAATCCAGGAAATACAGAGAACGCCACAAAGATACTCCTCGAGAAGAGCAACTCCAAGACACATAATTGCCAGATTCACCAAAGTTGAAATGAAGGAAAAAATCTTAAGGGCAGCCAGAGAGAAAGGTCGGGTTACCCACAAAGGGAAGCCCATCAGACTCACAGCAGATCTCTCGGCAGAAACTCTACAAGCCAGAAGAGAGTGGGGGCCAATATTCAACATTCTTAAAGAACAGAATTTTAAACCCAGAATTTCATATCCAGCCAAACTAAGTTTCATAAGTGAAGGAGAAATAAAATCCTTTACAGAGAAGCAAATGCTTAGAGATTTTGGCACCACTAGGCCTGCCTTACAAGAGACCCTGAAGGAAGCACTCAACATGGAAAGGAACAACCGGTACCAGCCATTGCAAAAACATGCCAAAATGTAAAGACCATCGAGGCTAGGAAGAAACTGCATCAACTAACGAGCAAAATAACCAGTTAATATCATAATGGCAGGATCAAGTTCACACATAACAATCTTAACCTTAAATGTAAATGGACGAAATGCTCCAATGAAAAGACGCAGACTGGCAAACTGGATAAAGAGTCAAGACCCATCAGTCTGCTGTATTCAGGAGACCCATCTCACATGCAGAGACATACATAGGCTCAAAATAAAGGGATGGAGGAAGATTTACCAAGCAAATGGAGAACAAAAAAAAGCAGGGGTTGCAATCCTAGTCTCTGATAAAACAGACTTTAAACCATCAAA
>NW_020254996.1:0-1187 GCF_003255815.1 Theropithecus gelada
AAAACTGCTTAGTGTTCTGTTAATTTATCTCACAGAGTTACATCTGTGTTTCATGGATCTCTTTGCTAGCCTTATTTCTGTGGAATCTGAGAACAGATATTTCGGATCCCTTTGAAGACTATAGGGACAAACGAAATATCCTCCGATAACAAAGAGAAAGAGGCTTTCTGAGAAACTTCTTTGTTTTCTGTGAAATCATCTCACAGCGTTACAGCTTGCCCCTCAAGAAGCCTTTCGCTAAATCAGTTCTTCTGTAATTGGCAAAGTGATGTTTGGAAGCCCATAGAGGGGTATGGTGAAAAAGGAAATATCCTCAGATGAAATCTAATAAGAAGCTTTCTGAGAAACTGCTCTGTCATGTGTGACTTCCACTCACAGAGTTACATCTGTATTTCCTGGATCTCTTTGCTAGCCTTATTTCTGTGGAATCTGAGAACAGATATTTCGGATCCCTTAGAAGACTATAGGGCCAAAGGATGTATCCTCCGATAAGAAACAGAAAGAATCTTTCTGAGAAACTTCTTTGTGTTCTGTGAAATCATCTCACACAGTTACAGCTTTCCCCTCAAGAGGCCTTTCCCTAAGACAGTTCTTGTGGAATTGACAAAGTGATCTTTGGAAGCCCATAGAGGGCTATGGTGAAAAAGGAAATATCCTCAGCTGAAATCTGGAGAGAAGCTTTCTGAGAAACTGCTTAGTGTTCTGTTATTTCACCTCAGAGAGTTACAGCTGTATTTCGTGGATCTCTTTGGCAACCTTATTTCTGTGGAATCTGAGAACAGATATTTCGGTTCCCTCTGAAGACTATAGGGCCAAAGGAAATATCCTCCGATAACAAAGAGAAAGAAGCTTTCTGAGGAAGTTCTTTGTGTTCTGTGAAATCATCTCAAAGAGTTACAGCTATCCCCTCAAGAAGCCTTTCTCTAAGTCAGTTCTTGTGGAATTGGCAAAGTGATATTTGGAAGCCCATAGAGAGCTATGGTTAAAAAGGAAATACCCTCTGATGATATCTGGAAAGAACCTTTCAGAGAAAGTACTCTGTGATGTGTGACTTCCACCCCGAGTTACATCTGTGTTTCGTCGATCTCTTTGCTAGCCTTATTTCTGTGGAATCTGAGAACAGATATTTCTGATCCCTGAGAAGACTATAGTGCCAAAGAAAATATCCTCCTGTAACAAAGAGAAAG
>NW_020254997.1:0-1187 GCF_003255815.1 Theropithecus gelada
CCTGAATGACTACTGGGTACATAACGAAATGAAGGCAGAAATAAAGAAGTTCTTTGAAACCAATGAGAACAAAGATACAACATACCAGAATCTCTGGGACACATTTAAAGCAGTGTTTAGAGGGAAATTTATAGCAGTAAATGCCCACAAGAGAAAGCAGGAAAGATCTAAAATTGACACTCTAACATCACAATTAAACGAACTAGAGAAGCAAGAGCAAACACATTGGAAAACTAGCAGAAGGCAAGAAATAACTAAGATCAGAGCAGAACTGAAGGAGATAGAGACACAAAAAACCCTCCAAGAAATCAATGAATCCAGGAGTTGGTTTTTTGAAAAGATCAACAAAATTGATCGACCGCTAGCAAGACTAATAAAGAAGAAAAGAGAGAAGAATCAAATCGATGCAATTAAAAATGATAAAGGGGATATCACCACCGACCCCATAGAAATGCAAACTACCATCAGAGAATACTATAAACACCTCTATGCAAATAAACTGGAAAATCTAGAAGAAATGGATAATTTCCTGGACACTTACACTCTTCCAAGACTAAACCAGGAAGAAGTTGAATCCTTGAATAGACCAATAGCAGGCTCTGAAATTGAGGCAATAATTAATAGCCTACCAACCAAAAAAAGTCCAGGACCAGATGGATTCACAGCTGAATTCTATCAGAGGTACAAGGAGGAGCTGGTACCATTCCTTCTGAAACTATTCCAATCAATAGAAAAAGAGGGAATCCTCCCTAACTCATTTTATGAGGCCAACATCATCCTGATACCAAAGCCTGGCAGAGACACAACAAAAAAAGAGAATTTTAGACCAATATCCCTGATGAACATCGATGCAAAAATCCTCAATAAAATACTGGCAAACCGGATTCAGCAACACATCAAAAAGCTTATGTACCATGATCAAGTGGGCTTCATCCCTGGGATGCAACGCTGGTTCAACATTCACAAATCAATAAACATAATCCAGCATATAAACAGAACCAAAGACAAGAACCACATGATTATCTCAATAGATGCAGAAAAGGCTTTTGACAAAATTAAACAGCCCTTCATGCTAAAAACGCTCAATAAATTCGGTATTGATGGAATGTACCTCAAAATCATAAGAGCTTTTTATGACAGACCCACAGCCAATATCATACGGAATGGGCAAAAACTGGAAAAATTCC
>NW_020254998.1:0-1187 GCF_003255815.1 Theropithecus gelada
CAACAGGGCCCAGCAGAGCCCACTCATAAGCAGGATGGGCAGAGGCTAGTAACGGGCACAAACACACAGCCTAATGGGAGCACAAGACCTACTATTGATAAATCAGCAGGGGGATGGCAGTGGGTCATCTACTGTGTATTTCAAAACAGCTAGGAAAGAATAACTTGAACATTACCAGCATAAGGAAAAGAAAATATTTAGGCCAGGCGCGGTGGCTCAAGCCTGTAATCCCAGCACTTTGGGAGGCCGAGACGGGTGGATCACGAGGTCAGGAGATCGAGACCATCCTGGCTAACACGGTGAAACCCCATCTCTACTAAAAAATACAAAAAACTAGCCAGGCGAGGTGGCGGGCGCCTGTAGTCCCAGCTACTCGGGAGGCGGAGGCCGGAGAATGGCGGGAACCCGGGAGGCGGAGCTTGCAGTGAGCTGAGATCCGGCCACTGCACCCCAGCCTGGGCGACAGAGCAAGACTCCGTCTCAAAAAAAAAAAAAAAAAAAAAAAAAAAATTTAAAGTGGAAGACATCCCAGGTACACAGATTTCATCAATATAGGGATGAATCAAGATATCACATGCACTCTGAAAATATGTACATATATTATGTATCAACAAAAACAAAAACCAATGACAGAACCATTTGCGAAGCACGTGCAGGAGAAGAATGGGAAGCCTGACATGGTGTGGTTGTGTGTCCCCACCCAAATCTCATGCTGCACTCTAACCCTGTGTTGGAGGTGAGCCCTGGTGGGAGGTGATTGACTCATGGGGGTGGTTTCTAATGGTTTAGCACAATCCCCCAAGTGCTGTCCTCATGATAGTTCTCCTGAGATCTGGTTGTTTGGAGGTGCGTGGCACCTTCCCCTTCACTCTCTCTCCCCTTCCAGCCATGTGAAGACATACCGGCCTCCCCTTCACCTTCCACTCTGATTGTAAGTTTCCCCAGATGTAGAATCCTGTACAACCCACAGAACTGTATGCCGATTAAACATTTTTTTCCTTATTACCCAGCCTCAGGTAGTTCTTTACAGCAGTGGAAGAACAGTACAGTCCTCAGGACCAGCAATGTTTTCCTTCTACCCAGCGGTCAACAAGGTCCCACACCCTAGCTGGTTTTCCAAAGCTTTGCCAGAATGTTGAGGCTGTTTTGGGGATACTAACTTTCCCCATCTCTGGCAAACCAGATGG
>NW_020254999.1:0-1187 GCF_003255815.1 Theropithecus gelada
CCATCAACAGGCCAGGTGCTCAGAAGAGGGCTTCCAGGACTCGCTGTAGGCATTCGTTAGCAGGGCAGGCAGTGCCTGGTGCTGGTGGGCATCCAGCAGTAAGGGGCTCTTGCACTTTACTCTCCAGGCCCAGCCCCAGACAGAAGGGAAAGAGACACCTGTATCGTAACTCATGTGTACTTATAGACACACAGAGACTTCAGCGCAAGGTGCAGAACTAGAAGGAATCATGGAAATAAGAGGGAAGACATTTGGTTACGACTGGCAGAGCCACCTCAAGCCTCAGCACTTCCTGCCGGAGCCCTCACTGACCAGACTCCTCCAGGGTCACTGCGACTGCCTTGCCCAGCTCATGACAGGGCAGACAGTGACAGAGCCTCAGAACAACCTCCCACTCCTTCCTCACCAGCCCAGGGGACGAGCTGTTCATGAGTGTCCCAAAGCCTGAATGCGGGAACACAGAGGTGACTGAGCAGAAAGGGGGACAGGAACAATGGCCGCGGGTGTGCAGATATTGCGGGGCACCCCAGCAGCCCTTTCCATCTTAAAGAGGATGGCCACGGGTGTGTGGATGCTCCCTTGTGACCCAGCCGTCCTCTCCACCTTATAGGGGAATGGCCACGGGTGTGCGGATATTCCCGGGTGCCCCAGAGCCCTTTTCACTTTAAGGAGATTTTCACAGTCTCATATCAGTCTCCAAACTATTCAGTGAGGTTGGAGGAGTATCACTGTGGACCAACACTGATTGGCACCAAGTAAGGGCAATTTTATAACCATGTCTCAACCATGAAACAATCAGGTCTTTGGCCATCTGGTCTAAGCTTTTTCTGTAACAAAGTTGGATAATTAAGTTGAACTTTGGTTTTCCAAAGCTTGTTACAGAAACCACATCTTCCTAGGTGTGGCTCCGTGGTGTCACGTGCACACATCAGTAGCCAGGCTTGCCAAGACTCACGGCACATTACACATTCACCTGAGAAGGCTGCTCAATCACTGAGGGCTCTGGCATGCTCTGAAATGAATTTGCCACTTCAGCTTACACTCTACGCCCTTGTTTGGTTAAAGAAACCCAAAAAGCAGAATTTGTTTTGGCCAATCGCGTGCTGACCCAACTGCAGAGGTTTTAATTAGAGTACTTTCATTGCATCCTAGAAAGCAAAGTCATATAGATCAACTCATTATTACCA
>NW_020255000.1:0-1187 GCF_003255815.1 Theropithecus gelada
AGCAGTGCCGGGACGGGAGGATCCAGGAGCTCATCCAGGAGGGGGCCATGGGCAGGAGCAAGGGGCTCTGCTGGGGAGACCTGACTGGACACAGGGTGCTCCACAGCATAGGGAACAAGCCAAGTGCCACAAAAACAAAAATGAGGCCAGAAAAAAGAGCCCAAACCTGGACAGAGGGTGCCAGGACAGGCAGGGGGCAACAGTGGCCTGAGTGACGTTGCTGCCCCGGGTTGAGGGAGGATAGAATGAGCAGGGGGCAGGCATCGGAGCTCAGGGGACCAGGACCGAGCAGCCGCAGGTGAGCAGGGGCTGGTGGGGGCAGGAGGAGCTGGGGGCAGCTCCTGGAGCCCAGGGGACCAGGACCGAGCAGCTGCAGATGACAGGGGCCGGTGGGGGGACAGGATGAGCAGGGGGAAGCCCCTGGAGCTCATAGAGCCAGGGCAGAGCCATCGCAGGTGAGAAGGGCTCAGTGGGAGATGGGCAAGCAGGGAGCAGCCCCTGGAGCTCAGAGAACCAGGGCAGAGCAGCCACAGGTGAGGAGGGCCAAGTGGGAGGTAGGACAAGGAGGGGGCAGCCCCTAGAGCTCAGGGGACCAGGGCACAGCAGCCTCAGGTGGGCAGGGCAGGTGGGAGACAGGAGGAACAGGGCTATCTCCTGGAGCTCAGGGGACCAGGGGAGAGCATCCGAAGGTGAACGGGGCCAGTGGGAGGCAGGACAAGCAGGGGGCAGCCCCTGGAGCTCAGGGGACCAGGACAGATCATCCGCAGGTGACCAGGGTCTGGTGGGAGGCAGGAAGAGCAGGGGGCAGCCCCTGGAGCTCAGAGCACCAGGGCACAGCAGCCTCAGGTGAGGAGGGGTAGGTAGGAGGCAGAATGAGCAGGGGGCAGCCCTGGGAGCTCAGGGGGCAAGGCAAGAGCATCGGAAGGTGAGCAGGACTGAGGCTCAGCCTCAGGAAGCCAGGACAGAGCAGCGGCAGGTGAGCAGGGCCGGTGGGAAGCAGGGGCAGCAGGTGGGCAGCCCCTGGAGATCAGAGAGACAAGGCAGATCACCCACACGTGAGCAGGGGCAGGAGGAGCAAGGGACAGGCACTGGAGCTCAGAGGACCAGGGCAGAGCAGCCGTAGGTGAACAGGTGCAGGTTGGGGGCAGGAGGAGCAGGCGGCAGCTCCTGGAGCTCTGGGGACAAGG
>NW_020255001.1:0-1187 GCF_003255815.1 Theropithecus gelada
CTGCTAAATCACTTTGTGATGTGTTAATTCACCTCACAGCATTACACGATGCTTTCATAGATCAGTTGGTTAGCACTATTTTTGTGCAATCTGAGAGGAAATTTTGGATCACTTTGAAGACTAAATTGAAGAAGAAAATATCCTCAGATAAAAAGTAGAAAGAAGATTTCTGAGAAACTTCTTTGTGATGTGTGAAATTATCTCACAGAGATACACCTTTCTTTTCATGTATCCATCTTTTAAGCTTCTTTTCGTGGAATCGGTAATAGGATATTTGGGAATGCATGGAAGCCTATGGTGACAAAGGAAATATCTTCATAGAAAAAAGCAAAAAGAAGCTTTCTGAGAAACTGCTTTGTGATGTGTGAAGTAATCTCACATAGTTACACTGTTCTTTTCATTGAGCAGTTTGCTAAAACTGTTTTCTTGGAATCCGCAAAGGGATATTTTGGAGAACATTGAAGTTTATTGTAACAGGAAATAAACTGAGACAAAAACCAGAAAGAAGCTTTCTGAGAAACTGCTTTGTGATTTGTGAATTCATCTCACAGACTTACACGATTCTTTTCATGGAGCAGTTTGGTAGCAGTGTTTCTGGGGAATCTGCGAAGGGATATTTAGGATCCCATTGAAGCATATGGCTATTAGGGAAATATCTGCAGATAAAACTTAGAAAGAAGGTTTCTGACAAAGTTTTTTGTGATGTGTGAATTCAACTAATAGAGTCACACCTTTCTGTTCATGGAGCAGTTTGCTAACGCAGTTTTCATGGAATCTACAAAGGGATACTTGGGAGAGCATTGAGGCCTATGGTGAGAAAAGAAATATCCTCAGATAAAAATTAGAAAGATGATTTCTGAGAAACTGCTTTGTGATGTGTGAATTCACCTCACTGAGCAACACTGTCCTTTTCATTGAGCAGTTTGCTAACACCGTTTTCTTGGAATCTGCAAGGGGATATTTCAGAGAGCATAGAAGCTTATGCTGACAAAGGATATATCCTCAGACAAAAACTAGAAAGAAGCTTTCTGAGAAACTGCCTTGTGATGTATGAATTCCCCTCAAAGAGTTACACCATTCTTTTATTGGAGCAGTTTGGTAGCACTGTTTTTGGGGAATCTGAGGAGGGATATATTGCATTGCCTTGAAGCCTATGGTGTCAAAGGAATTATCCTCAGATAAAAACT
>NW_020255002.1:0-1186 GCF_003255815.1 Theropithecus gelada
CTGTCTTAGCGAAAGGTTTCTTGAGGGGACAGCTGGAACTCTGTGAGACGATTTCACAGAACACAAAGAAGACTCTCAGAAAGCTTCTTTCTGTTTGTTATCGGAGGATATTTCCTTTGGCCCTATAGTCCTCAAAGGGATCCGAAATATCTGTTCCCAGATTCCACAGAAATAAGGCTAGCAAAGAGATCCACGAAATACAGATGTCACTCTGTGAGATGAATTAACAGAACACTAAGCAGTTTCTCAGAAAGCTTCTTTCCAGATTTCATCTGAGGATATTTCTTTTTCACCATAGCCCTCTATGGGCTTCCAAATATCACTTTGCCAATTCCAAAAGAACTGTTTTAGCGAAAGGCTTCTTGAGGGGAAAGCTGTAACACTGTGAGATGATTTCACAGAACACGAAGAAGATTCTCAGAAAACTTCTTTCTCTTTGTTATCGGAGGATATTTCCTTTGGCCCTATAGTCTTCAAAGGGATCCGAAATATCTGTTCTCAGATTCCACAGAGATAAGGCTAGCAAAGAGATCCATGAAATACAGATGTAACTCTGTGAGATGAATTAACAGAACACTAAGCAGTTTCTCAGAAAACTTCTTTCCAGATTTCATCTGAGGATATTTCCTTTTTCAGCATAGCCCTCTATGGGCTTCCAAATATCACTTTGCCAATTCCACAAGAACTGTCTTAGCGAAAGGCTTCTTGACGGGAAAGCTGTAGCTCTGTGAGATGATTTCACGGAGCAGAAAGAAGTTTCTCAGAAAGCCTCCTTCTCTTTGTTATCGGAGGATATTTCCTTTGTCCCTATAGTCTTCAAATGGATCCGAAATATCTGTTCTCAGATTCCACAGAAATAAGGCTAGCAAAGAGATCCACGAAACAGAGATGTAACACTGTGAGATGAATTAACAGAACACTAAGCAGTTTCTCAGAAAGCTTCTTTCCAGATTTCATCTGAGGATATTTCCTTTTTCACCGTAGCCCTCTATGGGCTCCCAAATAGCACTTTGCCAATTCCACAAGAACTGTCTTAGTTAAAGGCTTCTTGAGGGGAAAGCTGTAACTCTGTGACAGGATTTCACAGAACACAAAGAAGTTTCTCAGAAAGCTATTTTCTCTTTGTTATGGGAGGATATTTCCCCTGGCCCTATAGTCTTCAAAGGGATCCGAAATATCTGTTCTC
>NW_020255003.1:0-1186 GCF_003255815.1 Theropithecus gelada
GTGATATCTGGAAGCCCGTAGAGGGCAATGGCGAAAAAGGAAATATCTTCAGATGAAATATGTCAAGAAGCTTTCTGAGAAACTGCTTCGTGTTCTGTTAATTCATCTCACAGAGTTACATCTGTATTTCGTGGATCTCTTTTCTAGCCTTATTTCTGTGGAATCTGTTAACAGATATTTCGGATCCCTTTGAAGACTATAGGGATAAAGGAAATATCCTCCGATAACAAAGAGAAGGAAGCTTTCTGAGAAACTTCTTTGTGTTCTGTGAAATCATCTCACAGAGTTACAGCTTTCCCCACATGAAGCCTTTCGCTAAGACAGTTCTTCTCGAATTGGCAAAGTGATATTTGGAAGCCCATAGAGGGCTATGGTGAAACTGCAAAAATCCTCAGATGAAATATGGAAAAAAGGTTTCTGAGAAACTGCTCTGTAATGTGTGACTTCCACTCACAGAGTTACATCTGTATTTCGTGGATCTCTTTGCTAGCCTTATTTCTGTGGAATCCGAGAACAGATATTTCGGATCCCTTTGAAAACCTTAGGGCCAAAAGAAATATCCTCCGATGACAAAGAGAAAGAAGCTTTCTGATTAACTTCTTTGTGTTCTGTGAAATCATCTCACAGAGTTACAGCTTTCCCCACATGAAGCCTTTCGCTAAGACAGTTCTTCTCGAATTGGCAAAGTGATATTTGGAAGCCCATAGAGGGCTATGGTGGAACTGCAAATATCCTCAGATGAAATCTGGAAAGAAGCTTTCTGAGAAACTGCTTAGTGTTCTGTGAAATCATCTCACAGAGTTACAGCTTTCCCCTCAAGAAGCCTTTCGCTTAGACAGTTCTTGTGGAACTGGCAAAGTGATATTTGGAAGCCCATAGGGGGCTACGGTGAAAAAGGAAATATCCTCCAAGCAAATCTGGAAAGAAGCTTTCTGAGAAACTGCTTAGTGTTCTGTTAATTCATCCCAGAGAGTTACATCTGTATTTCGTGGATCTCTTTGCTAGCCTTATTTCTGTGGAATCTGAGAACAGAAATTTCGGATCCCTTTGAAGACTATAGGGCCAAAGGAAATATCCTCCGATAAAAAAGTGAAGGAATCTTTCTGAGAAAATTCTTTGTGATCTGTGAAATCATCTCACAGAGTTACAGCTTTCCCCGTAAGTAGCCTTTCACTAAGATAGTTCT
>NW_020255004.1:0-7457 GCF_003255815.1 Theropithecus gelada
GCTTTCCTCTCAAGAAGTCTTTCGCTAAGACTGTTCTTGTGGAATTTTCAAAGTGATATTTGGAAGCCCATAGAGGGCTCTGGTGAAGAAGGAAATATATTCAGTTAAAAACTGGAAAGAAGCTTTCTGAGAAACTGCTTTGTGTTCTGTTAATTCATCCCTCAGAGTTACAGCTTTCCCCTCAGGAAACCTTTCGCTAAGACTGTTCTTGTGGAATTTGGAAAGTGATATTTGGAAGCCCGTAGAGGGCTATGGTGAAAAAGGAAATATCCTCAGATAGAAACTGGAAAGAAGCTTTCTGAGAAAGTGCTTTGAGTTCTGTTAATTCATCTCATAGAGTTACAGCTTTCCCCTCAAGAAGCCTTTCCCTAAGACTGTTCTTGTGGAATTTGAAAAGAGAAATTTGGAAGCCTATAGAAGGCTATGATGAAAAAGGAAATATCCTAAGACAACAACAGAAAAGAAGCTTTCTGAGAAACTGCTTTGTGTTCTGTTAATTCATCTCACAGAGTTACAGCATTCACCTCAAGAAGCCGTTCACTAAGACTGTTCTTGTGGAATTTGCAAAGTGATATTTGGAAGTCCACAGAGGGCTATGGTGAAAAAGGAAATATCTTCAGATAAAAACTGGAAAGAAGCCTTTTGAGAAACTACTTTGTGTTCTGTTAATTCATCTCACAGAGTTACAGCTTTCCCCTCCAGAAGCCTTTCGTTAAGACTGTTCTTGTGGAATTTGCAAAGTGATATTTGGAAGCCCATAGAGGGCTTTGAGGAAAAAGGAAATATCGTAAGATCAAAATACTGAAAAGAAGCTTTCTGAGAAACTGCGTTGTGTTATGTTAATTCATCTAACAGAGTTACAGCTTTCCCCTCAAGAAGCCGTTCACTAAGAGTGTTCTTGTGGAATTTGCAAAGTGATATTTGGAGGCCCATAGAGGGCTATGGTGAAAAAGGATATATCTTCAGTTAAAAACTGAAAAGAAGCTTTGTGAGAAACTGCTTTGGCTATGTGACTTCCACTCCCTGAGTTACAGCTGTATTTCGTAGAGCTGTTTGCTAGCCTTATTTCTGTGGAGTCTGAGAACTGTTATTTCGGATTTCTTTCAAGACTATAGGACCAAAGGAAATATCCTCCGATAAAAGTGAGAAAGAAGCTTTCTGAGAAATTTCTTGGTGATCTGTGTATTCATCTCACCGAGTTACAGCTTTCTCCTCAAGAAGCCTTTCGCTAAAATTGTTCTTGTGGAATTTGCAAAGTGATATTTGGAATCCCACAGAGGGCTATGGTGAAAAAGGAAATATCGGAATTTAAAAACTGAAAAGAAGCTTTCTGAGAAAGTGCTTTGTGTTCTGTTAATTCCCCTCACAGAGTTACAGCTTTCCTCTCAAAACGCCGTTCACTAAGACTGTTGTTGTGGAATTTGGAAAGTGGTATTTGGAAGCTAATAAAGGGCTATGGTGAAAAAGGAAATATCTTCAGATAAAAACTGGAGAGAAGCTTTCTGAGAAACTGCTTTGTGTTCTGTTAAATCATCTCACAAAGTTACAGCTTTCCCCTCAAGAAGCCTTTCAATAAGACTGTTCTTGTGGAATTTGCAAAGTGATATTTGGAAGCCCATAGAGGGCTTTGAGGAAAAAGGAAATATCCTAAGATCAAAAAACTGAAAAGAAGCTTTCTGAGAAACTGCGTTGTGTTATGTTAATTCATCTCACAGAGTTACAGCTTTCCCCTCAAGAAGCCGTTCACTAAGAGTGTTCTTGTGGAATTTGCATAGTGATATTTGGAGGCCCATAGAGGGCTATGGTGAAAAAGGATATATATTCAGTTAAAAACTGAAAAGAAGCTTTGTGAGAAACTGCTTTGTGCTATGTGACTTCCACTCACTGAGTTACAGCTGTATTTCGTGGAGCTGTTTGCTAGCCTTATTTCTGTGGAATCTGAGAACTGATATTTTGGATCTCGTTGAAGACTATAGGGACATAAGAAATATCCTCTGATGAAAATGAGAAAGAACCTTCTGAGAAACTTCTTTGTGATCTGTGAATTCATCTCACAGAGTTACAGCTTTCCCCTCAAGAAGCCTTTCGCTAAGACTGCTCTTGTGGAATCGGCAGGTAAAGTGATATTTGGAAGCCTATGGAGGGCTATGGTGAAAAGGGAAATATCCTCAGATAAAAACTGGAAAGAAGCTTAAAGAGAAACTGGTCTGTGTTCTGTGAATTCATCTCACAGAGTTACAGCTTTCCCCTCCAGAAGCCGTTCGTTAAGACTGTTCTTGTGGAATTTACAAAGGGATATTTGGAAGCACATAAAGGCCTAAGGTGAAAAAGAGAATATCGTCAGATGAAAACTGGAAAGAAGCTTTCTGAGCAACTGCTCTGTGGTGTGTGACTTCCACTCACTGAGTTACAGCTGTATTTCGTGGAGCTGTTTGGTAGCCTTATTTCTGTGATGAGAAACTTCTTTGCGTTCTGTGAAATCATCTCACAGAGTTACAGCTTTTTCCTCAAGAAGCCTTTCGCTAAGCCTGTTCTTGAGTAATTTTCAAAGTGATATTTGGGAGCCCAAGGAGGGCAAAGGTGAAAGGGGAAATATCCTCAGATGAAAACTGGAAAGAAGCTTTCTGATAAACTATTTAGTGTTCTGTTAATTCATCTCACAGTGTTACAGCTTTCCCTTCAAGAAGCCTTTCCCTAAGACAGTTCTTGTGGAATTTGCAAAGTGATATTTGGAAGCCCATGGAGGGTTATGGTGAAAAACAAAATATCTTCAGATAAAAACTGGAAATATGCTTTCTGAGAAACTGTTTTGCGTTCTGTTAAGAATCTCACAGCGTTACAGCTTTCCCCTCAATAAGCCTTTCGCAAAGACTGTTGTTGTGGAATTTGCAAAGTGATATTTGGAAGCCCATAGAGGGCTACGGTGAAAAAGGAATTATCCTAAGATAAAAACTGAAAAGAAGCTTTCTGAGAAACTGCTTTGTGTTCTGTTAATTCATTTCACAGAGTTACAGTATTCCCCTCAAGAAGCCGTTCACTAAGAGTGTTCTTGTGGAATTTTCAAAGTGATATTTGGAAGCTCATAGAGGGCTATGGAGAAAAAGGAAACATTTTCAGTTAAAAACTGGAAAGAAGCTTTCTGAGAAACTGTTTTGTGTTCTGTTGATTCATCTCACAGAGTTACAGCTTTCCCCTCAAAGAGCCTTTCGCTAAGATTGTTCTTGTGGAACTTACAAAGCGATATTTGGAAGACCATCGAGGGCTATGGTGAAAAAGGAAATGTTCTCAGATAGAAACTCGAAAGAAGCTTTCTGATAAACTGCTTTGTGTTATGTTAATTCATCTCACAGAGTTAGAGCTTTCCCTCAGAAGCCGTTCACTAAGACTGTTCTTGTGGAATTTGCAAAGTGATATTTGGAAGCCCGTAGAGGTCTTCGGTGATAAAGGAAATATCTTCAGTTAAAAACTGGAAAGAAGCTTTCTGAGAAAGTGTTTTGTGTTCTGTTAATTAATCTCACAGAGTTACAGCTTTCCCTTCAAGAAGTCTTTCGCTAAGACTGTTCTTGTGGAATTTGCAAAGTGATATTTGGAAGCCCATAGAGGGCATGGTGAAAAAGGATATATCTCCAGTTAAAAACTGAAAACAAGCTTTCTGAGAAAATGTTTTGTGATATGTGACTTCCCCTCACTGAGTTACAGCTGTATTTCGTAGAGCTGTTTGCTAGCCTTTTTTCTGTGGAATCTGAGAACTGTTATTTCGGATCCCTTTATAGACTATAGGGCCAAAGGAAGAATCCTCCGAAAAAAGAGAGAAAGAAGCTTTCTGAGAAACTTCTTTGTGATCTGTGAATTCATCTCAAAGAGTTACAGCTTTCCCCTCAAGAAGCCTTTCGCAAAGCCTGTTCTTGTGGAATTTGCAAAGTGATATTTGGAAGCCCGTAGAGGACTATGGTGAAAAAGGAAATATCCTCAGATAAAAACTGAAAAGAAGCTTTGTGAGAAACTGCTTTGTTTTTTGTTAAGTCATCTCACAGAGTTACAGCTTTCTTCTCAGGAAACCGTTCACTAAGACTGTTCTTGTGGAATTTGCAAAGTGATATTTGGAAGCCCATAGAGGGCTACGATGAAAAAGAATATATCTTCAGTTAATAACTGAAAAGAAGCATTGTGAGAAACTGCTTTGCGTTCTGTTTACTCATCTCACAGAGTTATAGCTTTCACCTCAAGAAGCCGTTCACCAAGACTGTTCTTGTGGAATTTGTAAACTGATATTTGGAAGCCAATTGAAGGCTGTGGTGAAAAAGGAAATATCTTCAGTTAAAAACTGGAAAGAAGCTTTCTGAGAGACTGCTTTGTTTTCTGTTAATTCCTCTCACAGAGTTACAGCTTTCCCCTCAAGAATCCTTTCGGTAAGACTGTTCTTGTGGAATTTGCAAAGTGATATTTGGAAGCCTATACAGGGCTGTGATGAAAAAGGAAATGTCCTCAGATAAAAACTGGAAAGAAGGTTTCTAAAAAACTCCTTTCTGTTCTGTTACTTCATCTCACAGAGTTACAGTTTTCCCCTCAAGAAGTCGTTCACTAAGACTGTTCTTGTGGAATGTGCAAAGTGATATTTGCAATTCTAGAGAGGGCTATGGTGAAAGAGGAAATATCTTCAGTTAAAAACTGGAAAGAAGCTTTGTGAGAAACTGCTTTTTTTTCTGTTAATTCATTTCACAGAGTTACAACTTTCCCCTCAAAAGCCGTTCACTAAGACTGTTCTTGTGGAAGTTGCAAAGTGATATTTGGAAGCCCATAAAGGGCTACGGTGAAAAAGGATATATATTCAGTTAAATACTGAAAAGAAGCTTTGTGAGAAACTGCTTCGTGTTATGTAACTTCCACTTACTGAGTTACAGCTGTATTTCGTAGAGCTGTTTGCTAGCGTTATTTCTGTGGGATCTGAGAACTGTTTTTTCTAATCCCTTTGAAAACTATACGACCAAAGGAAATATCTTCCGATAAAAGAGAGAAAAAAGCTTTCTGAGAAACTTCTTTGTGATCTGTGAATTCATCTCACAGAGTTACAGCTTTCCCCTCAAGAAGCCGTTCACTAATATTGTTCTTGTGGAATTTGAAAAGTGATATTTGGAAGCCCATAGAGAGCTATGGTGAAAAAGGAAATACCTTCAGTTAAACACTGGAAAGAAGTTTTCTGGGAAACTGCTGTGCGTTCTGTTAATTAATCTCACAGAGTTACAGCTTTCCCCTTAAGAAGCCTTTCGCTAAGACTGTTCTTGTGTAATTTGCAAAGTGATATTTGGAAGCCCATAGAGGGCTATGGTGAAAAAGGAAATGTCCTCAGATAAAAACTGGAAAGAACCTTTCTGAAAACTGCTTTCTGTTCTGTTAATTCACTTCACAGACTTACAGTTTTCCCCTAAAGAAGCCGTTCAATAAGACTGTTCTTGTGGAATTTGCAAAGTAATATTTGGAAGCCCATAGAGGGCTATGGTGAAAAAGGAAATATCCTCAGATAAAAACTGAAAAGAAGCTTTCTGAGAAACTGCTTTGTGTTCTGTTAATTCATCTCACAGAGTTACAGTTTCCTCCTCAAGAAGCCGTTCACTAAGACTGTTCTTGTGGAATTTGCAAAGTGATATTGGGAAGCCCATAGAGGGCTATGGTGAAAAGGGAAATATCTTCAATTAAAAACTGGAAAGAAGCTTTCTGAGAAACTGCTTTGTGTTCTGTTAATCCATCTCAAAGAGTTACAGCTTTCCCCTCAAGAAACCTTTCGCTAAGACTGTTCTTGTGGAATTTGCAAAGTGATATTTGGAAGCCCATAGAGGGCTTTGGGGAAAAAGGAAATATCCTAAGATAAAAACTGAAAAAAGGCTTTCTGAGAAATTGCGTTGTGTTATGTTAATTCATCTCACAGAGTTACAGCTTTCTCCTGAAGAAGCCGTTCACTATGTCTGTTCTTGTGGAATTTGCAAAGTGATATTTGGAAGCCCATAGAGGGCTATGGTGAAAAAGGATATATCTTCAGTTAAAAACTGAAAAGAAGCTTTGTGAGAAACTGCTTTGTGTTATGTGACTTCCACTCACTGAGTTACAGCTGTATTTCGTAGAGCTGTTTGCTAGCCTTATTTCTGTGGAATCTGAGAACTGTTTTTCCGGATCCCTTTGAAGTCTGTAGGACCAAAGGAAATATCCTCAGATAAAAGTGAGAAGGAAGCTTTCTGAGAAACTTCTTTGTGATCTGTGAATTCATCTCACAGAGTTACAGCTTTCTTCTCAAGGAGCCCTTAGCTAAAACTGTTCTTGTTCAATTTGCAAAGTGATATTTGGAAGCCCATAGAGGGCTATGGTGAAAAAAGAAATATCGTAAGATAAAAACTGAAAAGAAGCTTTCTGAGAAACTGCTTTGTTTTCTGTTAATTCATATCACAGAGTTACAGCTTTCCCCTCAGGAAGCCGTTCACTAAGACTCTTGTTGTGGAATTTGCAAAGTGATATTTGGAAGCCCTTATAGTGCTATGGTGAAAAAGGAAGTGTCCTCAGATAAAAACTGGAAAGAAGGTTTCTGAGAAACTGCTTTGTGTTCTTTTCATTCATCTCACTGCGTTAAAGCTTTCCCTCAGAATCCGTTCACTAAGCCTGTTCTTGTGAAATTTGCAAACTGATATTTGCAAGCCCAAAGAGGGCTATGGTGGTAAAGGAAATATCTTCAGATTAAAAACTGGAAAGAAGCTTTCTGATAAACTGTTTTGTGTTCTGTTAATTAATCTCACAGAGGTACAGCTTTCCCCTCAAGAAGCCTTTCGCTAAGACTGTTCTTGTGGAATTTGCAAAGTGATATTTGGAAGCCCATGGAGGGATATGGTGAAAAAGGATATATTCTAGAATAAAAACTGAAAAGAAACTTTCTGAGAAACTGCTTTGTGTTCTGTTAACTCATCTCACAGAGTTACAGCTTTCCTCTCAAGAAACCCTTCAGTAAGATTGTTCTTGTGGAATTTGCAAAGTGATATTGGGAGGCCCATAGAGGACAATGGTGAAAAACGAAATATCTTCAGTTAAAAACTGGAAAGAAGCTTTCTGAGAAACTGTTTTGTGTTCTGTTAATTCATCTCACAGAGTTACAGCTTTCCCCTCAAGAAGCCGTTCACTAAGACTGTTTTTTTGGAATTTGCAAAGTGATATTTGGAAGCCCATAGAGGGTTATGGTGAAAAAGGATATATCTTCAGTTAAAACTGAAAAGAAGGTTTGTGAGAAACTGCTTTTTGTTATGTGACTGCCACTCACTGAGTTACAGCTGTATTTCATAGAGCTGTTTGCTAGCCTTATTTCTATGGAATCTGAGAAATGTTTTTTCGGATCCCTTTGAAGAATATTGGACCAAAGGAATAATCCTACGATGCAAGTGAGAAAGAAGCTTTCTGAGAAACTTCTTTGTGATCTGTGAATT
>NW_020255005.1:0-1187 GCF_003255815.1 Theropithecus gelada
ACATCTGTATTTCGTGAATCTCTTTGCTAGCCTTTTTTCTGTGGAATATGAGAACAGATATTTCGGATCCCTTTGAAGACTATATGGCCAAAGGAAATATCCACCGATAACAAAGGGAAAGAAGTTTTCTGAGAAACTTCTTTTTGTTCTGTGAAATCATCTCACAGAGTTACAGCTATCCCCTCAAGAAGCCTTTCTCTAAGACAGTTCTTGTGGAATTGGCAAAGTGATATTTAGAAGCCCATAGAGGGCTATGGTGGAAAAGGAAATATCCTCAGATCAAATATGGAAAGAAGCTCTCTGAGAAACTGATTAGTGGTCTGTTAATTCATCTCACAGAGTTACATCTGTATTTTGTGGATCTGTTTGCTAGCCTTCTTTCTGTGGAATCTGAGAACAGATATTTCGGATCCCTTTCTTTCAAGACTATAGGGCCAAAGGAAATATCCTCCGATAACAAAGAGAAAGAAGCCTTCTGAGAAACTTCTTTGTGTTCTGTGAAATCATCTCACAGATTTACAGCTTTCCCCTCAAGAAGCCTTTCGCTAAGACAGTTCTTGTTTAATTGGCAAGGTGATATATGGAAGCCCATAGAGGGCTACGGTGAAAAAGGAATTACCTCAGATGAAATCTGGAAAGAAGCTTTCTGAGAAACTGCTTCGTGTTCTGTTAATTCATCTCACAGAGTTACATCTGTATTTCGTGGATCTCTTTGCTAGCCTTCTTTCCGTGCAATCTGAGAACAGATATTTCGGTTCCCTTTGAAGACTATAGTGCCAAAGGAAATATCCTTCGATAACAAAGGCAAAGAAGCTTTCTGAGAAACTTCTTTGTGTTCTGTGAAATCATCTCACAGAGTTACAGCTCTCCCCTCAAGAANAAGACAGTTCTTGTGGAATTGGCAAAGTGATATTTGGAAATCCATAGAGGGCTATGGTGAAAAAGGAAATATCCTCAGATGAAATCTGGGAAGAAGATTTCTGAGAAACTGCTTAGTGTTATGTTAATTCATCTCACAGAGTTACATCTGCATTTCGTGGATCTCTTTGGTAGCCTTATTTCTGTTCAATCTGAGAACAGATATTTCAGATCCCTTTGAACGCTATAGGGCCAAAGGAAATATCCTCCGATAACAAAGAGAATGAAGCTTTCTGAGAAACTTCTTTGTGTTCTGTGAAATCATCTCA
>NW_020255006.1:0-1187 GCF_003255815.1 Theropithecus gelada
AGAGTTACAGCTTTCCCCTCAAGAAGCCTTCGCTAAGACAGTTCTTGTGGAATTGGCAAAGTGATATTTGGAATACCATAGAGGGCTATGGTGAAAAAGGAAATATCCTCACATGATATCTGGAAAGAGGCTCTCTGAGAATCTGCTTAGTGTTCTGTTAATTCATCTCACAGAGTTACATCTCTGTTTCGTGGATCTCTTTGCTAGCCTTATTTCTGTGGAATCTGAGAACAGGTATTTCGGATCCTTTTGTAGACTATAGGGCCAAAGGAAATATCCTCCGATAACAAAGAGAAAGAAGCTTTCAGAGAAACTTCTTTGTGTTCTGTGAAATCATCTCTGAGAGTTACAGCTTTCCCCTCAGGATTCTTTTCGCTAAGACAGTTTTTGTGGAATTGGCAAAGTGATATTTGTAAACCCATAGAGGGCTATGGTGAAAAAGGAAATACCCTCAGATGAAATGTGGAAAGAACTTTTCCGAGAAACTGCTTAGTATTCTGTTAATTCAACTCACAGAGTTACATCTCTGTTTCGTGGATCTCTTTGCTAGCCTTCTTTCTGTTGAATTTGAGAACAGATATTGCGGATCCCTTTGAAGACTATAGGGCCAAAGGAAATATCCTCCGATAACAAAGAGAAAGAAGCTTTCTGAGAAACTTCTTTCTGTTCTGTGNGGCTATGGTGAAAAAGGAAATATCCTCACATGATATCTGGAAAGAGGCTCTCTGAGAATCTGCTTAGTGTTCTGTTAATTCATCTCACAGAGTTACATCTCTGTTTCCTGGATCTCTTTGCTAGCCTTATTTCTGTGGAATCTGAGAACAGGTATTTCGGATCCTTTTGAAGAATATAGGGCCAAAGGAAATATCCTCCGATAACAAAGAGAAAGAAGCTTTCAGAGAAACTTCTTTGTGTTCTCTGAAATCATCTCCGAGAGTTACAGCTTTCCCCTCAGGAATCCTTTCGCTTAGACAGTTCTTGTGGAATTGGCAAAGTGATATTTGGAAGCCCATAGAGGGCTATGGTGAAAAAGGAAATACTTTCAGATGAAATCTGGAAAGAACTTTTCCGAGAAACTGCTTGGTGTTCTGTTAATTCAACCCACAGAGTTACTTCTCTGTTTCGTGGATCTCTTTGCTAGCCTTATTTCTGTGGAATCTGAGAACAGATATTTCGGATCCCTTGGA
>NW_020255007.1:0-190 GCF_003255815.1 Theropithecus gelada
ATCTGTTCTCAGATTCCACAGAAATAAGGCTAGCAAAGAGATCCACGAAATACAGATGTATCTCTGTGAGATGAATTAACAGAACACTAAGTAGTTTCTCAGAAAACTTCTATCCAGATTTCATCTGAGGATATTGCCTTTTTCACCATAGCCCTCTATGAGCTTCCAAATATCACTTTGCCAATTCCAC
>NW_020255007.1:227-1186 GCF_003255815.1 Theropithecus gelada
CTGTAACGAACTGAGATGATTTCACAGAACACAAAGAAGTTTCTCAGAAAGCTTCTTTCTCTTTGTTATCGGAGGATATTTCTTTTGGCCCTATTGTCTCCAAAGGGATCCGAAATATCTGTTCTCACATTCCACAGAAATAAGGCTAGCAAAGAGATCCACGAAATACAGATGTAACTCTGTGAGATGAGTTAACAGAACACTGAGCAGTGTCTCAGAATGCTTCTTTCCAGATTTCATCTGAGGATATTTCCTTTTTCACCATAGCCCTCTATGGGCTTCCAAATATCACTTTGCCAATTCCACAAGAACTGTCTTAGAGAAAGGCTTCTTGAGGAAAAAGCAGTAACTCAGTGAGATGATTTCACAGAACACAAAGAAGTTTCTCAGAAACCTTCTTTCTCGTTGTTATCGGAGGATATTTCCTTTGGCCCTATAGTCTTCAAAGGGATCCGAAATATCTGTTCTCAGATTCCACAGAAATAAGCCTATCAAAGAGATCCACGAAATGGAGACCCAACTCTGTGAGATGAGTTAACAGAACATTAAGCACTTTCTCAGAAAGCTTCTTTCCAGATTTCATCTGATTATATTTCCTTTTTCACCGTAGCACTCTATGGGCTTCCAAATATGACTTTTCCAATTCCGGAAGAACTGTCTTAGCGAAAGGCTTCTTGAGGGGAAAGCTGTAACTCTGTGATAATATTTCACAGAACACAAAGAAGTTTCTCAGAAAGCTTCTTTCTCTTTGTTATCGGAGGATATTCCCTTTGGCCCTATAGTCTTCAAAGGGATCCGAAATATCTGTTCTCAGATTCCACAGAAATAAGCCTAGCAAACAGATCCACGAAATACAGATGTAACTCTGTGAGATGAATTAACAGAACACTAAGCAGTTTCTCAGAAAGCTTCTTTCCAGATTTCATCTGAGGATACTTCCTTTTTCACCATAGAGGGCT
>NW_020255008.1:0-1186 GCF_003255815.1 Theropithecus gelada
TGGCTCTGGCGTGCTCTGAAATGAATTTGCCACTTCAGCCTACACTCTACTCCCTTGTTTGGTTCAAGAAAACCAAAAGGCAGAATTCGTTTTGGCCAATCGCCTGCTGCACCGAACTGCAGAGGTTTTAATTATAGTACTTTCATTGCATCATAGAAAACAGAGTCATATAGATCAACTCATTATTACCACTCCAAATTACCACTCCAAAGGTTTAGTAAATCTCCAGATAATCAGGCAAATATTTTAAGAAGCTACATTAAGGTTTACAATACTCAAAATTTAAAACGATATCCATGCTTCAAAAAACCACCATTCCCATTTTAGAAGGCCAAATGCATAGGAGAAAGAAAGAAATGTGCTGAGTGCATTTTTTTTTTTTTTTCAATCTTACTGAGAAACTGCCACTTTAAAAACGGCTCTAGTTCCTGGCTCCAGATGTGTGCTGGGCTGCCTCACTCAATTTCAACTCCACCTGAAGCTGGGAAACTAGAAATCCATTCCCAGACTGCAGGGCATGAGAATTCGCACTTCTGGAAACAGCCTGAAATGCACACTTGTAGCAGAGAATTCTTTCCTGCCCACCCTAACCGTCCTCTGCGGAAGGCAACAGGTAAAGACAAGTCCAATCCCCTAGGCACAACTGCACCACGAAGAACCATTTCAAGGTGGGAGGTGCCCACTGCTCCAACGGCAGGCCTGCGGGCATCTCAGAGCAGCCAGGCTGTTCCCTCCTTCACAGGGAAGGGGAAACAAGGCCAGGAGGAAGCGGTTGGGGAAGCAAAGGGGTGGCTGATCGGGGATCAGAGGTTTCCTCAGAGGGGCCTCAGGCTTGGGTAAGGAAAGAGGAGGAACCAAGATTTGGCTAACAAGTGTTTTGTTCTGATTGATCAGTGGGAACAGGCAGTTTAGCTAATCACTTATAAGGCAGAGAAGGGGGATTTGAAGGCCTGTGTCTCACCTTGTCCTCGGTCAATGGTCATCCGAAAGTCAGCCTAAGCCACATGGGAAGGGGCTTCTTGCAGTAAACAAAGTGGGGGCGCAGTTGTGGGGAAGGGGAATGTCTTAACCATCACTTTTACAGAATCACAAGGCTCAGGCAATGTTCAGTATTGTCACACAGCAAGGTTTTTACAGTCTGAAGAAAACTACAGTCCTAAGGTGTCAGTTCTCAAAGCCCTTAAGT
>NW_020255009.1:0-1185 GCF_003255815.1 Theropithecus gelada
GTGGAATCTGAGAACAGATATTTCCTTTGGCCCTATAGTCTTCAAAGGGATCCGAAATATCTGTTCTCAGATTCCACAGAAATAAGGGTAGCAAAGAGATCCAGGAAACACAGATGTAACTCTGTGAGATGAATTAACAGAACACTAGGCAGTTTCTCAGAAAGCTTCTTTCCAGATTTCATCTGAGGATATTTCCTTTTTCAACATAGACCTCTACGGGCTTCAAAATATCACATTTCGAATTCCACAAGAACTGTCTTAGCGAAAGGCTTCTTGAGGGGAGAGCTGTAACTCTGTGAGATGATTTCACAGAACTCAAAGAAGTTTCTCAGAAAGCTTCTTTCTCTTTGTTATCGGAGGATATTTCCTTTGGCCCTATAGTCTTCAAAGGGACCGAAATATCTGTTCTCAGATTCCACAGAAATAAGGCTAACAAAGAGATCCACGAAATACAGATGTAACTCTGTGAGTGGAATTCACACATCACAGAGCAGTTTCTCAGAAAGCTTCTTTCCAGATTTCATCTGAGGATATTTCCTTTTTCACCATAGCCCCCTCTGTGTTTCGAAATATCACTTTGCCAATTCCACAAGAACTGTTTAGCGAAAGGCTTCTTGAGAGCAAAGCTGTAACTCTGAGAGATGATTTCACAGAACACAAAGAAGTTTCTCAGCAAGCTTCTTTCTCTTTGTTATCGGAGGATATTTCCTTTGGCCCTATAGTCTTGAAGGGGATCCGAAATATCTGTTGTTGGATTCCACAGAAATAAGGCTAGCAAAGAGATCCACGAAATACAGATGTAACTCTGTGAGTGGAAGTCACACATCACAGAGCAGTTTCTCAGAAAGCATCTTTCCAGATTTCATCCGAGGATATTTCCTTTTTCACCATAGCCCTCTATGGGCTTCCAAATATCTCTTTGCCAATTCCACAAAGAGTGTCTTAGCGAAAGGCTTCTTGAGGGGAAAGCTGTAACTCAGTGAGATGATTTCACAGAACACAAAGAAGTTTCTCAGAAAGCTTCTTTCTCTTGGTTATCGGAGGATATTTCCTATGGCCATATTGTCTTCAAAGGGATCCGAAATATCTGTTCTCAGATTCCACAGAAATAAGGCTAGCAAAGAGATCCACGAAATATACATGTAACACTGTGAGATGAATTAACAGAACACTAAGCAGTTTCTC
>NW_020255010.1:0-1186 GCF_003255815.1 Theropithecus gelada
AGTCATCAAAGGGATCCGAAATATCTGTTCTCAGATTCCACAGAAATAAGGCTAGCAAAGAGATCCACGAAATACAGATGTAACTCTGTGAGGTGAATTAACAGAGCACTAAGCAATTTCTCAAAAAGCTTCTTTCCATATTTCATCTGAGGATATTTCCTTTTTCACCATAGCCCTCTATGGGCTTTCAAATATCACTTTTCCAATTCCACAGGAACAGTCTTAGCAAAAGGCTTCTTGAGGGGAAAGCTGGAACTCTGTGAGATGATTTCACAGAACACAAAGAAGTTTCTCAGAAAGCTTCTTTCTCTTTGTTATCGGAGGATATTTCCTTTGGCCCTATAGTNATATTTCCTTTGGCCCTATAGTCTTCAAAGGGATCCGATATATCTGTTCTCAGATTCCACAGAAATAAGGCTAGCAAAGAGATCCACGAAATACAGATGTAAGTGTGTGGGATGAATTAACAGAACACTGTGCAGTTTCTCTGAAACCTTCTTTCCAGATTTCATCTGAGGATATTTCCTTTTTCACCATAGTCCTCTATGGGCTTCCAAATATCACTTTGCCAATTCCAAAAGAACTGTCTTAGCGAAAGGTTTCTTGAGGGGAATGCTGTACCTCTGTGAGACGATTTCAGAGAAAACAAAGCAGTTTCCCAGAAAGGTTCTTTCTCTCTGTTATCGGAGGATGTTTTCTTTTGCCCTATAGTTTTCATAGGCTTCTGAAATATCTGTTCTCAGATTCCGCAGAAATAAGGCTAGCAAAGAGATCCACGAAATACAGATGTAACTCTGTGAGATGAATTAACAGAATACTAATTAGTTTCTCAGAAAGCTTCTTTCCAGTTTTCATCGAAGGATATTTCCTTTTTCACCATAACCCTCTATGTGCTTCCAAATATCACTTTGCCAATTCCACAAGAACTGTCTTTGTGGAACGCTCCTTGAGGGGAAAGCTGGAACTCTGTGAGATGATTTCATAGAACACAAAGAAGTTTCTCAGAAAGCTTCTTTCTCTTTGTTATCAAAGGATATTTCCTTTGGCCCTATAGTCTTCAAAGGGATCCGAAATATCTGTTCTCAGATTCCACAGAATTAAGGCTAGCAAAGAGATCCACGAAATACAGATGTAACTCTGTGTGTGGAAGTCACACTTCACAAAGCAGTTTCTCAGAAAGCTTCTT
>NW_020255011.1:0-1186 GCF_003255815.1 Theropithecus gelada
AGGAAATATCCTCAGATGAAATCTGAAAAGAAGCTTTCTGAGAAACTGCTTAGTGATCTGTTAATTCATCTCAAAGAGTTACATCTGTATTTCGTGGATCTCTTTGCTAGCCTTATTTCTGTGGAACCTGAGAACAGATATTTCGGATCCCTTTGAAGACTATAGGGCCAAAGGAAATATCCTCCGGTAACAAAGAGAAAGAAGCTTTCTGAAAAACTTCTTTGTGTTCTGTGAAATCATCTCACAGAGTTACCGCTTTCCCCTCAAGAAGCNCCCGTCAAGAAGCCTTTCGCTATGACAGTTCTTGTGGAATTGGCAAAGTGATATTTGGAAGCCCATAGAGGGCTATGGAGAAAAAGGAAATATCCTCCGATGAAATCTGGAAAGAAGCTTTCTGAGACACTGCTCTGTAACGTGTGACTTCCACTCACAGAGTTACATGTGTATTTCGGTGATCTCTTTGCTAGCCTTATTTCTGTGGAACCTGAGAACAGATATTTCGGATCCCTTTGAAGACTATAGGGCCAAAGGAAATATCCTCCGGTAACAAAGAGAAAGAAGCTTTCTGAAAAACTTCTTTGTGTTCCGTGAAATCATCTCACAGAGTTACAGCTTTCCCGTCAAGAGGCCTTTCGCTAAGACAGTTCTTGTGCAATTGGCAAAGTGATATTTTTAAGCCCATAGAGGACTATGGTGAAAAAGGAAATATCCTCAGATGAAATCTGGAGAGAAGCTTTCTGAGAAAATGCTTAGTGTTCTGTTAATTCATCTCACAGAGTTACACCTGTCTTTTGTGGATCACTTTGCTAGCCTTATTTCTGTGGAATCTGAGAATAGATACTTCGGATCCCTTTGAAGACTACAGGGCCAAACGAAATATCCTCCGATAACAAAGAGAAAGAAGCTTTCTGAGAAACTTCTTTGTGTTCTGTGAAATCATCTCACAGAGTTACAGCTTTCCCGTCAAGAAGCTTTTCGCTAAGACAGTTCTTGTGGAATTGGCAAAGTTCTATTTGGAAGCCCCTAGAGGGCTATGTTGAAAAAGGAAATATCCGCAGATGAACTCTGGAAAGAAGCTTTCTGAGAAACTGCTTAGTGTTCTGTTAATTCATCTCACAGAGTTACATCTGTCTTTTGTGGATCGCTTTGCTAGCCTTATTTCTGTGGAATCTGAGAACAGATACTT
>NW_020255012.1:0-1185 GCF_003255815.1 Theropithecus gelada
TGAGGGGTAGTTTTAGCCCTGATGGGCTGAGCCAACTGGAGGTACATAGCGGGTACTAAATTGCAGAGGTATCATGTTGCCCAGCACTTGATCGAATCCTAGATGCTAGGACTGTTTGGCAGCATGCTTCCTAGGTAGTGGATCTAAGGCTACCTATAGAACTTCCTTTGCAGTCATAATTCGCTCAGAAACTACAAAAGGGCTTGCTCTTGAAAATGAAGTCTGTCTTTGTCTATTTCATGCTGCTATAAAAGAATGCCACAGACTGCATAATTTATACAAAGAAAAAAAGGAATGAAGGAAAAAAAAGGAAGGAAGGAGGGGAGGAGAGAAAAAGGGAAGGAGGGAAGGAAAGGAAGGAATGGAAGGAAGGAAAGGAAGAGAAGGGAAGGAAGGGAAGAAAGGAAGGGAAGGAAGGGAAAGAGGGAAGGAGGCAGGGAGAGAAGGAGGCAGGGAGAGAGAGAGAGGGGGAGGGGAAGGGAAGAGAAGGGAGGAGAAGGGAAGAGAGGAAGAAAAGGGAGGAGAAGGGAAAGGAGGAAGGAAAGGAAAGGAAAGGAAAGGAAAGGAAAGGAAAGGAAAGGAAAGGAAAGGAAAGGAAAGGAACGGAAAGGAAAGGAAAGGACATTTATTTCTTACAGTTCTGGATGCTAGAAATTCCAAGGTTGAGGGGACGGCATCTGGTAAGGGTCTTCTTGCTGCATCATCCCACGACAAAAGGCAGAAGGAAAATAGACTGCAAGAAAGCAAGACGGCAAAAGGGGCTAAACTCTCTTTTATAATAAACCCACTCTGTGATTACTTATCTATTACCACAATAACAACATTAACTCATTCATGAGGGCTCTCTTATTAGGCCCCACATCCAAACTGTTGCATTGAGGACTGAGTTTCCAGCACATTAACTTTGGAGAATGTATTTAAACCACAGCAGAGCACTTACGTAAATTCAACCAAGTGGAGCTGGGAAAATCAAAGGCATGAGAAAGATAGCAAAGGCTAGCAGAGAAATATGCGCAGGTAAGGAAAAAAGTCACAATGAATCCTGTAGTGCAGGCTACTTTATCAAAAGCACCTAAAAAAGATCTCATTAACTGCCCCAACTCACTTCCACCCACATCTAAAGGGCCACACACAGCGCCACCAAAGGCAGCACAATGAGAACAGCATTCTCCTCAACAGACGAGC
>NW_020255013.1:0-1185 GCF_003255815.1 Theropithecus gelada
AGGGCCTGGAATTGGAAACCCAGCTCTGGAAACTTCTGGGGATTTGGGGATGTCCCTTAAGCTCTCCGTACCTCAGTTTCTTCATCAAATGGGAATAGTAATGGCTATGACCATGTAGGGTTGGGGGGGTTGGCCAGTGTGACTATGTTGTGACTGGACTCCTTAGAACACTCACGCACACACACACACACACACGATCACAGATGCTAAGTTCTCGTTCACAGGCTTCTGATTATCTCAGAAGGTCAAATGCACATCTGACTTTTTACTTCTCTTGTTTTGCCACACGAAATATTTCTCCTCTTCAAGTTTCATTATTTTGTCACGGCTTTTCCAAAAAATTCCCAAACTTATAGAAAATTTTCAGATAGTCTAGGAGGATTATCTTTGTGCCCAATTAGAAATTACCGGAACGTGATCACCCGAGAGTTACATTTGGGTCACACTGAGCCCTGATGTACATGAGTTAGGAGCCCCTCATAGTTTGGATAAATTAATTCTTTGTACTAAAACTTCCTCCAGTATTGAAAGGGTAAACCCACAAAGGGAGGCCCAAGTGCAGTGATTCATTTATTCAAAAATATGTGTTTTCCTTGGTAAGATTCTGTGCATTTTCTTAAAATTGAATAAAATCCGAGGATACAAATGCTTCCACCAAGTGACAGAGGTGGTGTCTGGCCTCCCCGTTCACGTCTGGCAGAGCCTCGGCCACTATCCTGCGATCCAATATACACATGGAATTTTATTATGGAAAAATATGTAACAGTCACACATTTCTGTTCAATGTTTAGCCTACTGTGATTTCAAGTAGGGTTATTAATTCACATAAACGAGTGTACATGTTCCTGAAACTGTGTCAAACTGAAGTTTAATACTGCTTTGCATTTGAGTACTGCTTTGCAAACTTTTAAAGAGTATTTCTGTTTTCTCCTTTATACTCACAACAGTTGAGAGAGAAAAATTATTTTTTTCAATTTTTTTTCCCTCACTCAAAGCCTGAAGCAGGAGAAGGGACTTCAAGATCCCAGCAGCAGTTATTGGGAAAAGTGAGACAGACCCAGCTCTCCTGACAGCAAACTCCTGTTCCAGATAGAAAACAGCTGACGCTTTCAGTGTCAGTGAGCACCGAAGGGGCTGAGACCCAAGTCAATCTGAAACGCCTCTGGGTGTCAAGGAGTCAGTGAT
>NW_020255014.1:0-1185 GCF_003255815.1 Theropithecus gelada
TCCATACTTCTAAGGTGTTTTAAAGATGTGTAAAGTTTTCACTTTTTGCATCATATTCACATGTGGCTATATGCCCTTTTCTCTTCAAAGTTTTCTTTATCCTGATCACTTATCAGAGGCGTGACTGTTTTATTATCTTAGTCTTTTGAAAGAATCCTCCTTTAGTGTTATTTTTTAAATTTGGTGGGGTGTTTTTCACATTTTCCTTAGGTCTTCATTATTTTCCCTTTTTGTTTATTTTGCTTTTTCTAGTGTAGTGGATCAATGTAATTTAAATTGCTTTTTAAACATATAAGGGTATACACTTCCTTTGGGTACTGTTTGACTTTATTGCACAAGTTTTAAAATCTATTTTCTAAATAGTTTGTATTTTCTAAGTCATTTTATTGCACCCTCTGTTCACATTGCTCTTACTATTAAAACTTTCTGTTGGCCAGGCATGGTGCCTCACGCCTGTAATCCCAGTATTTTGGGAGGCCAAGGCAAGTGGATCACCTGAGGTCGGGAGTTTGAGACCAGCCTGACCAACATGGAGATAGCCCATCTCTATGAAAAATACAAGAACTAGCCAGGTGTGATGGTGCATGCCTATAATCCCAGCTACTCAGGAGGCTGAGGCAGGAGAATAGCTTGAACCCAGAAGACAGAGGTTGCAGTGAGCTGAGATCGTGCCACTGCACTTGAGCCTGGACAACAAGAGCGAAACTCTGAAAAAAAAAAAAAACTTTTCATTGTGAGATATGACATGTATTGAAATTATATAAAACATAAGCTTAGTGTAACATATAGTTAGAGTCAGTGCTTGGGAACCAACACATAGCCAGCACCAAGGTGAGGAGAAGGCACATTGCTTGCACTACAGAAACCTTCTGCAGGCTGCTTCCCAATCACCATGCCTCTGTACACTTCATCTTGCTCTATGTTTCTCTAGTGTTATCCCTCATATATGCATCCTTGCACAATACAGTGTAGTGTTGCCTATTGTTTAAACTTTTGAAAATCATGCCATATGTATTTTTTCATCTCTTTGTTGTGCTCAACATTGTGTATGAAATTTGTTCCTATTGTGTGTAGCTGTAGTTCTTTTGCATTGCTGTATTTCCTCCATTGTTTGAAAACACCATACCATTTATTCCCTTGACTAGATACAGACATGTGGGTTGTTTCCCATGTTATTAGGAAGAG
>NW_020255015.1:0-7451 GCF_003255815.1 Theropithecus gelada
TTTTTTTTTTTTTTTTTTTTTTTTGGGCTTATCTTTCTTTTTTTTTTTTTTTTTTTTAAATTTATTTATTATTATTATACTGTAAGTTGTAGGGTACATGTGCATAACGTGCAGGTTTGTTACATATGTATACTTGTGCCTTGTTGGTGTGCTGCACCCATCAACTCGTCATTTACATCAGGTATAACTCCCAATGCAATCCCTCCCCCCGCCCCCCTCCCCATGATAGGCCCCGGTGTGTTACTTTCAAGTGTGCTTCCTTCAGAGGTCACAGAAGAACTTCAGTGACCTGCTAAAACCTAAAACAGATGAAGTTCCGATTAACCATGACACCAACAGTTATCACATTTATATTCTTTCCTGACAAAGAAAATTATAGGAGCTCCATGCACATGGCTTTTGGGTTTTCCCCCAGGTGTGTTCAAACCTAGTGACATTAACAAAACATAAATCTAGAAGCCTCTCGTGAATAATGTAACCTTCTTTATTTTATATTTAAAAGATATGTATTCAAACATGTACACATCTTTGTAATCATTTATAGCCTACATCCCTATTAAATACATTAACAAATATGCCACAGGAAAAACCACTGTACCAGAGCCCCTCACAAGAGTTACATTTAAAGTGGTTTAAAGCAACACAGTTTTAATTTACTTCGTCTTTCGTGTCCAAGGAACACAGTGTGAGACCTCCTTTAGGAAAAAAATAGGACAAACTAATTTGAACACAGAGCAACAAAGTGAATCTTATGATGAGCTATGAGCATTGGTAAATTATTCTTTCTGTTGTAAATTATCCTCTTCCCCCTCTGCTTTTCTCTTAATGTCCATTTAATTCCCTTTTCAAAATCCTACCTCTATTCTTTTTGAAAAACATTTTATTAAGCTGGTATAAGCATATCTAGACATCTAGAAATTTTTATATAACTTTTAAAGGATCTATTAACATCATACAAAGTTATGGAAAATAACGTGTTCATAGCTAATCAATCTCAAAGAGATCCAAGTGTACAATACAATGTGTGCCTCAAGTGTCAGCTTCTTTAAGGCTGTCATCTTGCCAGTTCTAAACAACTAAAAATTGTAAGAACCAATTTCTGAGGCAAATAGAACATTCTTAGTGGTCCTTAAATAATTCCTGATACTTTTATGGCATGCTTCTTTAAAATTATGCTTTAGAAATTTAAATTGTTTGTTCAACAAAGTTATCAATCAGGCAAGTTGTTGCATTTGACAGGAGCAATAGTACTCACATGGATTATTTATATTCATGTATGTTGGTAGATGGATATAAAACATGTGATTTGCTAGCAGTTGTATGAGACAAAAGCATCAACATATCTTTCTTAGCTTTTCAATCATGTGATACTACTATAATACTCCATTTTTCACAGATGTTTCTTAAGTTCTTCTTTATCCTTCATATCTTCCATAAACCATTTTCTATCTTCTTCTGGCCCACATTCTAGATGTTCTGGATGTCTGTCATTTTTCTTTGCCTTTGCTTCATTTGAGCAAGTGCTGAATTGATGGACTGTGTTAGTAGTTTGATGCATGGTTTGAGCCAGATAGATCAGAAACAGGAAATGCTTTTAGATCATCCAGATAGATGGCACCATGAATAGACCCGATTGCTTTCTGGCCTCTGAGGTAATCAAGACTTAAATGTAATTGGGTTCAGCTTAAAATCTCAATGTCATATTTAATTTAATATTCTTCCTTGTTTCCAGCTCAAGCTTAAGCCATGGTCTAAAAGACTTGCTCTGGAAGGGAAGCGTGGTTAGATTCCACCTTACACCACCACTGCCTTATTTTCTTTCTTAACTCGGCTTCAGTTATATTATTCTCCAATGTCCTGGGAAGCAGGAATTAAGGAAAACAGGCAAATGTCTTCTGTTAACTAGCTATTTGTAGTATTGAGTTTATGATTTATGAGTCGTGTGTGTGTGTGTGTAACAGAGATACAAACATTGGGTTTATTTGGGGTGCAAGTATGCGATCTTTAAGAAGTCATGCAGACGCTCTTTTGTTTTCCCATCTTTAACAAGGAAAGTATGCTCTATAAAAACATCTTCAAGCCTCTGGATCCTGAGGTACTCTTGCTCCATAGAAGAGTGTTCCTGGTAGACAGCTCAAACATGGCTGTCTTCTTCCATGTTCACTTCACCTATTGAGAAACGTTTGCCACACCAAGCACTGGGAAGTACAGGCTGCCCCCTCTCTTCACTGTATCATATATAATTAATTTTTTACCTGTCAAGTAGGCATAGAATTTCTGAAGCAGACATCTTCAGAAGCAGAGTTGGTGATTAGGTGTCATCCCCATCTACTCTGGACTCCCAGACCCTGCGATCAGTGATCTTGGAGCTCCACTTAACTTGCTTGGGGCAAAAAGGTCGAAGTACCATCTTTTATTCCCCCTTAAGGCATAAACAGAGGGAGCCATCCCTACTGTCCCTCTGGGCCATGAATTCAGCAAGGCAATGATTCTCTCTAAAACCTTCAGAGAGTTTTAGTGTAAGTAGGTGTGGTGGAACAACAAAGGCAGGGCCAGTTTTCCCAGCTCTTTGGTAAGCCCTTTGCTATGTCCTGCTATTTCCATCGCTTAGAATGAGAGAGACTTATTACTTGTTATTTTCAGTTTAAGACTATAGCCAGAATTCTAAGACAACAGATAGAATTCAGTGTATTCATAACCATAGTGACAGTTTCAGGCTTGCTCTTAAGTTAAATAGAAGAGTTAGGAGGAAATAGTTTATAAAAAATGGTATATACCCACCAACATGATTCATTTGAATTGTGTATTCTTGTTACTTGGCACTTGAACAAATTGCAACCTCTTAGTAGGTGAAAAAGAAACACTAAAAGGAAGCAGTTTCACCCGTTGTTTGGTTCACTAAAGTTGAGACTGGGAAAGAAAGCTTAATTGGTAAAGTCTGTGAAGTGAAGCGTGGTTGTCAAATGGAGATTAATGTCTTCTCATGGGTCTCCACTTAAGTTTCTGAAGAGCAGATTGAGTAGGATTTGGTTTTAGCACGTCTCTTACAGGACTCCTATCCCAAGACACTTTCTAAAAAATAAAACATATTCCATATTGCTCTACTCTCTGCAAGGTAGGGACAGTCAGGTTGGAGCCAATTAATGCACTACCCTGAGCAGAAACTTCAAAACTTTGTCGTTGCTTTGCTTTATTTGAATTTGAATTTGGGATTTAGTTTTCTTTAGTTCATTTGCTACTAAAATCATTCAAAAAAATGAGGGCTTTATTTTGACATTGGCGAAAATCCTTTACTCAGAAGAAAAAATTTAAAACTGCTGGAAATTGAAATGTTTCACATGTCTAAATCACAATGATGACTACTTAAATACAAAGAATAAATGTCTCCTATTACTAGATGATCGCAAACAGTGCACCCACATTCTTAATCCATTTGCAATCATAAGCTTACTCATCACCTCGTGAATGAAGTAAAATTGCTTTTTGTATTGAGTTTAATAAGTATAGTATAGGATACATAGCTCCTTTAATGAATGCAGTTTTTTGTAAAATGTTATTAAATGATTTTTTTTTCTAATTTGGCTTTTTAAAGCATGCGTTCATTGTTAAATACATTTTTTGGTTTCAATATTTGGTTTTTTATTTCACATGAAGAATTTTTTCTTCCAGAGTTTCTTAGACATGCTACACTTTGATTTATGTATTTGTAATGTTGTGGCACAAAGGTTAGTACATTATTTTAAAAAGGGAAATGTGATGAACTGTCAATTCATTGTAGAGATGACTTTCCATTGCCAGCAAAACTCATTACACTCTTAAAATTTTTTCCTAAACTTATTTTATATTTCATGGTACTTTAAAGATACAAAATAATTTGTGTTAATTTTACTTAGTTTTAATTTTCTTTGAAAACTGGATTAAAATATATTATGTGTTTTTTTTGGTAACCATTACTAGGATTGTTTTCTATTTTTATATTTTTGCCATTGATGGCCAGTTATTAAGAGATCATCTTTCTAACTTATATTTGCTGTTTCTGCCTGCCTAGCTACATAATTCCTCTTACTGCTAAGTGGATTAGCTAAAGACATGAAATAACATTTTAAAACAATAGTTGAACAGTATTCTGGAACAATAACAAAAATCAGATTATGGTTCAAGACTTTCTACGAACTTCATTCAATGAGACAGCACAGGTCAAGCGGGCAGAAAGTCATAGAAAATTCATAAGCCTAAAAAAATAAAATAAATAAAATAAAAAGAAAATTCATAAGCCTGACATTCCATCAGGGTGTGCCTAATGAGATGTTTAGAAATAGAAGGCAGCGTATGCCATGACTAGTTGAAAGAATTCTGCAAGCTTGGATTGACATCAGGTCTTTTCACTGACTGAGATAATCAAGGAATCTGTGTAAATCAGCCTTTCTTATTGACTGTCAGGCCAGGAAAGGAACCAACCCACCCGAAGTCAACTCTGCCATCATTTCTTAAGCCACACTGTTCCTTTCAGCCCATAGAATCTCATGAATAGACAAAGTTAGGTTTCTAAAAATAATTTTGAGGCTAGATATGTGGTTTAATGTTATTCTATATTACATCCTATACAATTAAAATCTACAGATGTGCCTTGTAGAGTACAATGTTTTTCCCTTTAGCCAGAGGAAGGACCAAATTTAGATAATACCTGACTAGGCAATTACTACATGCTGTGATTGGAAGTTATCTCTAACCACCTGCCACAGTGCTGAAATTTTTATCATTAGAGATCCATTTCTTTGGAAGAGCTCTGGGTAGGCTGCAGCCAGTCTCCTCTAAAATAGAGGCTCTAATTATAGCCATGAACCCTGTTATCTGAATTAGTAAATTACCTGATATAAATTTTAGTTGAAATTTTGACTGAGAATAAAAGGAAGCTATGTTTGAATTGGAATACAGGGCAAAGCCTCAGTCAACAATCTTGGATACAGTATTTTAATAGAAATAGATTAGGGGGCGGAGCAAGATGGCCGAATAGGAACAGCTCCAGTCTCCAACTCCCAGCGCGAGCGACACAGAAGACTGGTGATTTCTGCATTTTCAACTGAGGTACTGGGTTCATCTCACTGGGGAGTGCCGGACGATCGGTGCTGGTCAGCTGCTGCAGCCCGACCAGCGAGAGCTGAAGCAGGGCGAGGCATCGCCTCACCTGGGAAGCGCAAGGGGGAAGGGAATCCCTTTTGCTAGCCAGGGGAACTGAGACACACAACACCTGGAAAATCGGGTAACTCCCACCCCAATATTGCGCTTTAAGCAAACAGGCACACCAGGAGATTATATCCCACACCTGGCCGGGAGGGTCCCACGCCCACGGAGCCTCCCTCATTGCTAGCACAGCAGTCTGTGATCTACCGGCAAGGCAGCAGCGAGGCTGGGGGAGGGGCGCCCGCCATTGCTGAGGCTTAAGTAGGTAAACAAAGCTGCGGGGAAGCTCCAACTGGGTGGAGCTCACAGCAGCTCAAGGAAACCTGCCTGTCTCTGTAGACTCCACCTCTGGGGACAGGGCACAGCTACACAACAACAACAACAACAACAACAACAAAGCAGCAGAAAGCTCTGCAGACGCAAACGACTCTGTCTGACAGCTTTGAAGAGAGCAGTGGATCTCCCAACAGGGAGGCTGAGATCTGAGAAGGGACAGACTGCCTGCTCAAGTGGGTCCCTGACCCCTGAGTAGCCTAACTGGGAGACATCCCCCACTAGGGGCAGTCTGACACCCCACACCTCACAGGGTGGAGTACACCCCTGAGAGGAAGCTTCCAAAGCAAGAATCAGACAGGTACACTCGCTGTTCAGAAATATTCTATCTTCTGCAGCCTCTGCTGCTGATACCCAGGCAAACAGGGTCTGGAGTGGACCTCAAGCAATCTCCAACAGACCTACAGCTGAGGGTCCTGACTGTTAGAAGGAAAACTATCAAACAGGAAGGACACCTACACCAAAACCCCGTCAGTACATCACCATCATCAAAGACCAGAGGCAGATAAAACCACAAAGATGGGGAAAAAGCAGGGCAGAAAAGCTGGAAATTCAAAAAACAAGAGCGCATCTCCCCCGGCAAAGGAGCGCAGCTCATCGCCAGCAACGGATCAAAGCTGGACGGAGAATGACTTTGACGAGATGAGAGAAGAAGGCTTCAGTCCATCAAATTTCTCAGAGCTAAAGGAGGAATTACGTACCCAGCGCAAAGAAACTAAAAATCTTGAAAAAAAAGTGGAAGAATTGACGGCTAGACTAATTAATGCAGAGAAGGTCATAAACGAAATGAAAGAGATGAAAACCATGACACGAGAAATACATGACAAATGCACAAGCTTCAGTAACCGACTCGATCAACTGGAAGAAAGAGTATCAGCAATTGAGGATCAAATGAATGAAATGAAGTGAGAAGAGAAACCAAAAGAAAAAAGAAGAAAAAGAAATGAACAAAGCCTGCAAGAAGTATGGGATTATGTAAAAAGACCAAATCTACGTCTGATTGGGGTGCCTGAAAGTGAGGGGGAAAATGGAACCAAGTTGGAAAACACTCTTCAGGATATCATCCAGGAGAACTCCCCCAACCTAGTAGGGCAGGCCAACATTCAAATCCAGGAAATACAGAGAACGCCACAAAGATACTCCTCGAGAAGAGCAACTCCAAGACACATAATTGCCAGATTCACCAAAGTTGAAATGAAGGAAAAAATCTTAAGGGCAGCCAGAGAGAAAGGTCGGGTTACCCACAAAGGGAAGCCCATCAGACTCACAGCAGATCTCTCGGCAGAAACCCTACAAGCCAGAAGAGAGTGGGGGCCAATATTCAACATTCTTAAAGAAAAGAATTTTAAACCCAGAATTTCATATCCAGCCAAACTAAGTTTCATAAGTGAAGGAGAAATAAAATCCTTTACAGATAAGCAAATGCTTAGAGATTTTGTCACCACTAGGCCTGCCTTACAAGAGACCCTGAAGGAAGCACTCAACATGGAAAGGAACAACCGGTACCAGCCATTGCAAAAACATGCCAAAATGTAAAGACCATCGAGGCTAGGAAGAAACTGCATCAACTAACAAGCAAAATAACCAGTTAATATCATAATGGCAGGATCAAGTTCACACATAACAATCTTAACCTTAAATGTAAATGGACTAAATGCTCCAATGAAAAGACACAGACTGGCAAACTGGATAAAGAGTCAAGACCCATCAGTCTGCTGTATTCAGGAGACCCATCTCACACGCAGAGACATACATAGGCTCAAAATAAAGGGATGGAGGAAGATTTACCAAGCAAATGGAGAACAAAAAAAAGCGGGGGTTGCAATCCTAGTCTCTGATAAAACAGACTTTAAACCATCAAAGATCAAAAGAGACAAAGAAGGCCATTACATAATGGTAAAGGGATCAATTCAACAGGAAGAGCTAACTATCCTAAA
>NW_020255016.1:0-1185 GCF_003255815.1 Theropithecus gelada
CGCCCGCCACCACGCCCAGTTGATCTTTTTGTATTTTTAGTAGAGACAGGGTTTCACTGTGTTAGCCAGGATGGTCTCGATCTCCTGACCTCGTGATCTGCCCGCCTCGGTCTCGGCTGGGGTTACAGGGGTGAGCCACCACACCCGGCCCGAACTTCTTAATAAAGACCAAAACAGTTTTAATGTTAAACACTGAAATAAATGTGAGCTACACATACATTTAAGAAAGATTAATATAAACAAGCTAATGATTTACCCAATTTTTGTGAATCAGTCAGTGACAGTGACACAATGGTGGTAGGTCAGATAAAAAAAATTCATGTCTGCCCAGCAAAAGTTGTAAGGAGCCCCTTGTACAAGCATGGAGTTCAGAAACAATCATGAATACGGTGGGCCTCTGAGAGCTTCTGTACTGCATCATTTATTGCCATGTGTCTGTGCGATTATTGTATGCTTTATGAATGTTTATTTTGCAATAATTTGTACTCATTCACTTATTCATTTTTTTCTAATCTGCTTATTCGAGTTCAGGGTCATGGGTGCTCAGGGTGCCAGATGGGAACCAGCCCTGTGCAGAATGCCATCCATCACAGGGGGCACCCATACACACCCACGCTCACTCACACCGGAACAGTGTAGACATGCCGATTCACCTAACATGCACAGCTTTGGGATGTTGGGGGAAACTGGAGTACCTGGAGAAAACCCACACAGACAGTGGCCCTGGTTGGGTCATTTTTTTTTTTTTCGTCAACATTATAGTGAAACATCGTTGAACGAAAGGATGTTATTCCAGGACTTGCTGCAGGTCACAGTTCATCCTAGCTTTGCTCTGGGATAGAGAAATAATGTTAGGTCATCTTGGAGAAGTTTCTCACTCTTCTTTAGCCTCAATTTTCTCATCTGGAAAAGAAGGATGAAAATAATTTCAGAGGGTTACTAGGATGAAGTAAGACAGTGGTTATGTAATTAACCTCTTGCCTCACACATAGCAAGTATTCAATACATAAAGTACATAACAACTATCTTTTTTTTTTTTTTTTTTGAGACAAAGTCTCACTCTGTCACCCAGGCTGGAGTGCAGTGGTGTGATCTTGGCTCACTGCAAGCTCTGCCTCCCAGGTTCACACCATTCTTCTGCCTCAGCCTCCTGAGTAGCTGGGGCTACAGGCGCCCGCCACCACG
>NW_020255017.1:0-1184 GCF_003255815.1 Theropithecus gelada
TGAGGGGAAAGCTGTAACTCTGTGAGATGATTTCACACAACACAAAGAAGTTTCTTAGAAAGCTTCTTTCTCTTTGTTATCAGAGGATATTTCCTTTGGCTCTATAGTCTTAAAAGGGATCCGAAATATCTGTTTTCAGATTCCACAGAAATAAGGCCAACAAAGAGATCCACGAAATACAGATGTAACTTTGAGAGATGAATTAACAGAACACTAAGCAGTTCCTCAGAAAACTTCTTTCCAGATTTCATTCGGGGATATTTCCTTTTTCAGCATAGCCCTCTATGGGCTTCCAAATATCACTTTGCCAATTCCACAAGAACTGTCTTAGAGAAAGGCTTCCTGAGGTGAAAGCTGTAACTCTGTGAGATGATTTCACAGAACACAAAGAAGTGTCTCAGAATGCTTCTTTCTCTTTGTTATCGGAGGATATTTCCTTTGGCCCTCTAGTCTTCAAAGGAATCCGAAATATCTGTTCTCAGATTCCACAGAAATAAAGCAAGCAAAGAGAACCACGAAATACAGATGTAACTCTGTGAGTGGAAGTCACACATCACAGAGCAGTTTCTCAGAAAGCTTCTTTACAGATTTCATCTGAGATTATTTCCTTTTTCACCATAGCGCTCTATGGGCTTCCAAATATCACTTTGCCAATTCCACAAGAACTGTCTTAGAGAAAGGCTTCCTGAGGGGAAAGCTGCAACTTTGTGAGATGATTTCACAGAACAAAAAGAAGTTGCTCAGAAAGCTGCTTTCTCTTTGTTATCGGAGGATATTCCTTTGGCCCTATAGTCTTCAAAGGGATCTGAAATATCTGTTCTCAGATTCCACAGAAATAAGGCTAGCAAAGAGATCCACGAAATACAGATGTAACTCTGTGAGTGGAAGTCACACATCACAGAGCAGTTTCTCAGAAAGCTTCTTTCCAGATTTCATCTGAGGATATTTCCTTTTTCACCATAGCCCTCTATGGGCTTCCAAATATCACTTTGCCAATTCCACAAGAACTGTCTTAGAGAAAGGCTTCCTGAGGGGAAAGCTGTAACTCTGTGAGATGATTTCACAGAACACAAAGAAGTTGCTCAGAAAGCATCTTTCTCTTTGTTATCGAAGGATATTTCCTTTGGCCCCATATTTTTCAAAGGGATCCGAAATATCTGTTCTCAAATTCCACAGAAATAAGG
>NW_020255018.1:0-1184 GCF_003255815.1 Theropithecus gelada
TGAGAAACTTCTTTGTGTTCTGTGAAATCATCTCACAGAGCTAAAGCTTTCCCCTCAAGAAGACTTTCGCTAAGACAGTTCTTGTGGAATTGGCAAAGTGATATTTGGAAACCCATAGAGGGCTATGGTGAAAAAGGAAATATCCTCAGCTGAAATATGGAAAGAAGCTTTCTGAGAAAATGCTCAGTGTTCTGTTAATTCATCTCACAGATTACATCTGTGTTTCATGGATCTCTTTGCTAGCCTTACTTCTGTGGAATCGGAGAACAGATATTTCAGATCCCTTCGAAGACTATAGGACCAAAGGAAATCTCCTCCGATAACAAGGAGAAAGAAGCTTTCTGAGAAACTTCTTTGTGTTCTCCGAAATCATCTCACAGAGTTACAGCTTTCTCCTCAAGAAGCCTTTCGCTAAGACAGTTCTTGTGGAATTGGCAATGTGATATTTGGAAGCCCATAGACGGCTATGGTGAAAAAGGAAATATCCTCAGCTGAAATCTGGAAAGAAGCTTTCTGAGAAACTCCTTAGTGTTTTGTTAATTCATTTCACAGAGTTACATCTGCATTTCGTGGATCTCTTTGCTAGCATTCTTTCTGTTGGATCTGAGAACAGGTATTTCGGATCCCTTTGAAGACTATAGGGCCGAAGGAAATATCCTCCGATAACAAAGAGAAAGAAGCTTTTGAGAAACTTCTTTGTGTTCTGTGAAATCATCTCACAGTGTTACAGCTTTCCTCTCCAGAAGCCTTTCGCTAAGACAATTCTTGTGGAATTGGCAAAGTGATATTTAGAAGCACATAGAGGGCAATGGTGAAAAAGGAAATATCCTCAGATGAAATCTGGAAAGAAGCTTTCTGAGAAACTGCTTAGTGTTGTGTTAATTCATCTCACAGAGTGACATCTGTATATCTTGGATCTATTTGGTAGCCTTTTTTCCGTGGAATCTGAGAACAGATAATTCGGATCCCTTTGAAGACTATAGGGCCAAAGGAAATATCCTCCGATAAGAAAGAGAAAGAAACTTTCTGAGAAACTTCTTTGTGTTCTGTGAAATCGTCTCACAGAGTTACAGCTTTCCCCTCAAGAAGCCTTTCGCTAAGGCAGTTCTTGTGGAATTGGCAAAATGATATTTGGAAGCCCTTAGAGATCTATGGTGAAAAAAGGAAATATCCTCAGATGAAAT
>NW_020255019.1:0-1184 GCF_003255815.1 Theropithecus gelada
AAATAGAGAGCTACGGTGAAAAAGGAAGTATCCTCAGAGAAAAACTGGAAAGAAGCTTTCTGAGAAACTGATTTGTGATGTGTGACTTCCACGCACAGAGTTACATCAGTATTTCGAGGATCTCTTTGCTAGCTTTATTTCTGTGGAATCTGAGAACAGATATTTCGGATCCCTTTGAAGACTATAAGGCCAAAGGAAATATCCTCCGGTAACAAAGAGAAAGAAGCTTCCTGAGAAACTTCTTTGTGTTCTGTGAAATCATCTCACAGAGTTACAGCTTTCCCCTCAAGAAGCCTTTCGCTAAGACAGTTCTTGTGGAATAGGCAAAGTGATATTTGGAAGCCCATAGAGGGCTACGGTGAAAAAGGAAATATCCTCCGATGAAATCTGGAAAGAAGCTTTCAGAGAAACTGCTTAGTGTTCTGTGAATTCATCTCTCAGAGTTACAGCTTTCCCCTCAAGAAGCCGCTCGCTAAGCCTGTTCTTGTGGAATTCGCAAAGTGATATTTGGAAGCCCATAGAGGGCTATGGTGAAAAGGAAATATCCTCCAATGAAATCTGGAAAGAAGCTTTCTGAGAAACTGCTTAGTGGTCTGTGAATTCATCTCAAAGAGTCACATCAGTATTTCGTGGATCTCTTTGCTAGCCTTATTTCTGTGGAGTCTGAAAACAGATATTTCGAATCCCTTTGAAGACTCTAGGGCCCAAGGAAATATAATCCGATAACAAAGAGAAAGAAGCTTTCTGAGAAACTTCTTTGTGTTCTGTGAAATCATCTCATACAGTTACAGCTTTCATCTCAAGAAGCCTTTCGCTAAGACAGTTCTTGTGGAATTTGCAAAGTGATATTTGGAAGCCCATAGAGGGTTAGGGTGAAAAAGGAAATATCCTACGATGAAATCTGGAAAGAAGCTTTCTGATAAACTGCTTAGTGTTCTGTGAATTGTTCTTTCAAAGTTACAGCTTTCCCTCAAGAAGCCGCTCGCTAAGCCTGTTCTTGTGGAATTCGCAAAGTGATATTTGGAAGCCCATAGAGGGCTATGGTGAAAAAGGAAATATCCTCATAGAAAAACTGGAAGGAAGCTTTCTGAGAAACTGCTTTGTGATGTGTGACTTACACTCACAGAGTTACATCAGTATTTCGTGGATCTCTTTGCTAGCCTTATTTCTGTGGAATCTGAGAA
>NW_020255020.1:0-1184 GCF_003255815.1 Theropithecus gelada
TAGAACACAAAGAAGTTTCTCAGAAATCTTCTTTCTCTTTGTTATGGGAGGATATTTCCTTTGGCCCTATAGTCTTCAAAGGGATCCGAAATATCTGTTCTCAGATTCCACAGAATTAAGGCTAGCAAACAGATCCACGAAATACAGATGTATCTCTGTGAGATGAATTAACAGAACACTAAGCAGTTTCTCAGAAAGCTTCTTTCCAGATTTCATCTGAGGATATTTCCTTTTGCACCATAGCCCTCTATGGGCTTCCAAATATCACTTTGCCAATTCCTCAAGAACTGTCTTAACGAAAGGCTTCTTGAGGGGAAAGCTGTAACTCTGTGAGATCATTTCAGAGAATACAAAGAAGTTTCTCAGAAAGTTTCTTTCTCTTTCTTATGGGAGGATATTTCCTTTCGCCCTATAGTCTTCTAAGGGATCCGAAATATCTATTCTCAGATTCCACAGAAATAAGGCTAGCAAAGAGATCCACGAAATACAGATGTAACTCTGTGAGATGAATTAACAGAACACTAAGCAGTTTCCCAGAAATCTTCTTTCCAGATTTCATCTGTGGATATTTCCTTTTTCAGCATAGCCCTCTATGGGCGTCCAAATAGCACTTTGTCAATTCCAGAAGAACTGTCTTAGCGAAAGGCTTCTTGAGGGGAAAGCTGTAACTCTCTGAGATGATTTCACAGTACACAAAGAAGTTTCTCAGAGAGCTTCTTTCTCTTTGTTATCGCAGGATATTTCCTTTGGCATTATAGTCCTCAAAGGGATCCGAAATATCTGTTCTCAGACTCCACAGAAATAAGGCTAGCGAAGAGATCCACGAAATACAGATGTATCTCTGTGAGATGAATTAACAGAACACTACGCAGTTTCTCAGAAAGCTCCTTTCCAGATTTCATCTGAGGATATTTCCTTTTTCACCATACCCTCTACGGGCTTCCAAATATCACTTTGCCAATTCCACAAGAAAAGTCTTAGCGAAAGGCTTCTTGAGGGCAAAGATGGATCTCTCTGAGAGGATTTCAAAGAACGCAAAGACGCTTCTCAGAAAGCTTCTTTCTCTTTGTTATCGGAGGATACGTACTTTGGCCCTATAGTCTTCAAAGGTATCCGAAATATCTGTTCTCAGATTCCACAGAAATAAGGCTGGCAAAGATCCACGAAATACAGATGTAACTCTG
>NW_020255021.1:0-1184 GCF_003255815.1 Theropithecus gelada
AGAGTTACATCTGTATTTCGTGGATCTCTTTGCTACCCTCATTTCTGTGGAATCTGAGAACAGATATTTCGGATCCCTTTGAAGATTATAGGGCCAAAGGAAATATCCTCCGATAACAAAGAGAAAGAAGCTTTCTGAGAAACTTGTTTGTGTTCTGTGAAATCATCTCACAGAGTTACAGGTTTCCCCTCAAGAAGGCTTTGGCTAAGACAGTTTTTGTGGAATTGGCAAAGTGATATTTGGAAGCCCGTAGAGGGCCGTGGTGAAAAAGGAAATATCCTCAGATGAAATCTGCAAAGAAGTTTTCTGAGAAAATGCTCTGTGATATGTGACTTCCACTCACAGATTTACATCTGTATTTCGTGGGTCTCTTTGCTAGCCTTATTTCTGTGGAATTTGAGAACAGATATTTCGGATCCCTTTGAAGACTATAGGGCCCAAGGAAATATCCTCCGACAACCAAGAGAAAGAAGCTTTCTGAGAAACTTCTGTGTGTTCTGTTAATACATCTCACAGAGTTACAGCTTTCCCCTCAAGAAGCCTTTCGCTAAGACAGTTCTTGTGGAATTGGCAAAGTGATATTTGGAAGCCCATAGAGGACTATGGTGAAAAAGGAAATATCCTCACATGAAATCTGGAAAGAAGTTTTCTGAAAAACTGGTTAGTGATCTCTTAATTCATCTCACAGAGTTACATCTGTATTTCATGGATCACTTTGCCAGCCTTATTTCTATGGAATCTGAGAACAGTTATTTCGGATCCCTTTGAAAACTATAGGGCCAAAGGAAATATGATACGATAACAAAGAGAAAGAAGCTTTCTCAGAAACTTCTTTGTGTTCTGTGAAATCATCTCACAGAGTTGCAGCTTTCCCCGCAAGAAGCCTTTCGTTAAGACAGTTCTGGTGGAATTGGCAAAGGGATATTTGGAAGCCCATAGAGGGCTATGGTGAAAAAGGAAATATCCTCATATGAAATCTGGAAAGAAGCTATCTGAGAAACTGCTTAGTGTTCTGTTAATTCATCTCACAGTGTTACATCTGTATTTCGTGCATCTCCTTGGTAGCCTTATTTCTCTGGAATCTGAGAACAGATATTTCAGATAACTTTGAGGACTATAGGGCCAAAGGAAATATCCTCTGATAACAAAGAGAAAGAAGCTTTCTGAGAAACTTCTTTGTGTTC
>NW_020255022.1:0-1184 GCF_003255815.1 Theropithecus gelada
AGAAGCCTTTCGCTAAGACAGTTTTTGTGGAATTGGCAAAGTGATATTTGCAAGCCCATTGAGGGGTATGGTGAAAAAGGAAATATCCTCAGATGAAATCTGGAAAGAAGCTTTCTGAGAAAGTGCTTAGTGTTCTGTTAATTCATCTCACAGAATTACATCTGTATTTCGTGGGTCCCTTTGTTAGACTTATTTCTGTGGAATCTGAGAACATATATTTCGGATCCCTTTGAAGACTATGGGGCCAAAGGAAATATCCTCAGATGACAAAGAGAAAGAAGCTTTCTGAGAAACTTCTTTGTGTTCTGCGAAATCACCTCACAGAGTTATAGCTTTCCCCTCAAGAAGCCTTTCGTTAAGTCAGTTCTTGTGGAATTGGCAAAGTGATATTTGGAAGCCCATAGAGGGCTATGGTGAAAAAGGAAATATCCTCAGATGAAATTTGGCAGAAGCTTTCTGAGAAACTGCTTAGTGTTCTGTTAATTTTTCTCACATAGTTACATCTGTATTTCGTGGATCCCTTTGCTAGCCTTATTTCTGTGGAATCTGAGAACAGGTATTTCGGATCCCTTTGAAGACTATAGGGCCAATGGAAGTATCCTACGACAACAAAGAGAAAGAAGCTTTGTGAGAATCTGCTTTGTGTTCTGTGAATTCATCTCACAGAGTTGCAGCGTTCCACTCAGGAAGCCTTTCGCTAAGACAGTTCTTGTGGAATTGGCAGAGTGATATTTGGAAGCCCTTAGAGGGGTATGGTGAAAAAGGAAATATCCTCAGATGAAATCTGGAAAGAAGCTTTCTGAGAAACTGCTTAGTGTTCTGTTAATTCATCTCACAGAGTTACGTCTGTATTTCGTGGATCCCTTTGCTAGCCTTCTTTCTGTGGAATCTGAGAACATATATTTCGGATCCCTTTGAAGACTATAGTGCCAAAGGAAATCTCCTCCGATAACAAAGAGAAAGAAGCTTTCTGAGAAACTTCTTTGGGTTCTGTGAAATCATCTCACCGAGTTACAACTTTCCGTTCAGGAAGACTTTCGCTAAGACAGTTCTTGTGGAATTGGCAAAGAGATATTTGGAAGCTCATGAGGGCTATGATGAAAAAGGAAATATCCTCAGATGAAATCTGGAAAGAAGATTTCTGAGAAACTGCTTAGTGTTCTGTTAATTCATCTCACAGAGTT
>NW_020255023.1:0-1184 GCF_003255815.1 Theropithecus gelada
CTTTGCCAATTCCACAAGAACTGTCTTAGCGAAAGGCTTCTTGATGAGAAAGCTGTAACTCTCTGAGATGAATTCACAGAACACAATGAAGCTTCTCAGAAAGCTTCTTTCTCTTTGTAATCGGAGGATATTTCCTTTGGCCCTAGAGTCTTCAAAGGAATCCGAAATATCTGTTCTCAGATTCCACAGAAATAAGGCTAGCAAAGAGATCCACGAAATACAGATGTAACTCTGTGAGTGGAAGTCACACATCACAGAGCAGTTTCTCAGAAAGCTTCTTTCCAGATTTCATCTGAGGATATTTCCTTTTTCACCACAGCCCTCTATGGGCTTCGAAATATCGCTTTGTCAATTCCACAAGAACTGTCTTAGCGAAAGGCTTCTTGAGGGGAAAGCTGTACCTCTGTGAGATGATTTCACAGAACACAAAGAAGTTTCTCAGAAAACTTCTTCTTCTTTGTTATCTGAGGATATTTCCTTTCGCCCTATAGTCTTCAAAGGGATCCGAAATATCTGTTCTCAGATTCCACAGATATAAGGCTAGCAAGGAGATCCACGAAACACAGATATAACTCTGTGAGATGAATTAACAGAACACTAAACAGTTTCACAGAAAGCTTCTTTCCAGATTTCATGTGAGGATATTTCCTTTTTCACCATAGCCCTCTAGGGGCTTCCAAATATCACTATGCCAATTCCACAAGAACTCTCTCAGCGAAAACCCTCTTGAGGGGAAAGCGGTAACTCTGTGAGGTGATTTCAGAGAACAGAAAGACGTTTCTCAGAAAGCTTCTTTCTCTTTGTTATCGGAGGATATTTCCTTTGGCCCTATAGCCTTCAAAGGGATCCGAAATACCTGTTCTCAGATTCCACAGAAATAAGGCTAGCAAAGAGATCCAAGAAATACAGATGTATCTCTGTGAGAGGAAGTCAGACTTCACAGCGCAGTTTCTCAGAAAAATTTTTTCCAGATTTCATATGAGGATATTTCCTTTTTCACCATAGCCGTCTATGGGCTTCCAAATATCACTTTGCCAATTCCACAAGAACTGTCTTAGCGAAAGGCTTCTTGAGGGGAAAGCTGTACCTCTGTGTGATTATTTCACAGAACACAAACATGTTTCTCAGAAAGCTTCTTTCTCTTTGTTATCGGAGGATATTTCCTTTGGCCCTATAGTCTTCAA
>NW_020255024.1:0-1184 GCF_003255815.1 Theropithecus gelada
AAGCTACCAATGAGTTTCTTCACAGAATTGGAAAAAACTGCTTTAAAGTTCATATGGAACCAAAAAAGAGCCCGCATCTCCAAGACAATCCTAAGTCAAAAGAACAAAGCTGGAGGCATCACGCTACCTGACTTCAAACTATACTACAAGGCTACAGTAACCAAAACAGCATGGTACTGGTACCAAAACAGAGATATAGACCAATGGAACAGAACAGAGTCCTCAGAAATAATACCACACATCTACAGCCATCTGATCTTTGACAAACCTGAGAGAAACAAGAAATGGGGAAAGGATTCCCTATTTAATAAATGGTGCTGGGAAAATTGGCTAGCCATAAGTAGAAAGCTGAAACTGGATCCTTTCCTTACTCCTTATACGAAAATTAATTCAAGATGGATTAGAGACTTAAATGTTAGACCTAATACCATAAAAATCCTAGAGGAAAACCTAGGTAGTACCATTCAGGACATAGGCATGGGCAAAGACTTCATGTCTAAAACACCAAAAGCAACGGCAGCAAAAGCCAAAATTGACAAATGGGATCTCATTAAACTAAAGAGCTTCTGCACAGCAAAAGAAACTACCATCAGAGTGAACAGGCAACCTACAGAATGGGAGAAAATTTTTGCAATCTACTCATCTGACAAAGGGCTAATATCCAGAACCTACAAAGAACTCCAACAAATTTACAAGAAAAAAACAAACAACCCCATCAAAAAGTGGGCAAAGGATATGAATAGACATTTCTCAAAAGAAGACATTCATACAGCCAACAAACACATGAAAAAATGCTCATCATCACTGGCCATCAGAGAAATGCAAATCAAAACCACAATGAGATACCATCTCACACCAGTTAGAATGGCGATCATTCAAAAGTCAGGAAACAACAGGTGCTGGAGAGGATGTGGAGAAATAGGAACACTTTTACACTGTTGGTGGGATTGTAAACTAGTTCAACCATTATGGAAAACAGTATGGCGATTCCTCAAGGATCTAGAACTAGATGTACCATATGACCCAGCCATCCCATTACTGGGTATATACCCAAAGGATTATAAATTATGCTGCTATAAAGACACATGCACACGTATGTTTATTGCAGCACTATTCACAATAGCAAAGACTTGGAATCAACCCAAATGTCCATCAGTGACAGATTGGATTAAGAAAATGTGGCA
>NW_020255025.1:0-1184 GCF_003255815.1 Theropithecus gelada
CTATTCCTTCATGGGTCAGTTCCTTTCATTTTCACTTTTGACTCTGATGCAAAATTAGAACTCTTCTCTGCTCAAATGTCACTATTCTTAATAAAGTAAATAAGTAGGATCCAAAAACTTCAATTGCGTAAAATACATGCTTTTGTTATTGCAAGGCAAATGGGAAATATTTTGCAGTTGGTCATCGCCATCACAATAACACGAATTCTAAAACTTACACTGTTTACAACTGAACCACACCCTCAAATAATCAAAAAATGGTCCCTCCCTAACCTCTCTCCCCAGCAAGAGAAGGTCTTTGGCCGCCCCAACCTGAGCAGGAGAGCAGGAGGACAGTGGGAGCCCGCAGTTGCAGTGGCAAGAAGCCGGAGGGCTGATGGCTTTGACCAAATAATAGGGAATTGGGTTGACTTGTTTGAATCATTTTCCAAAAACTGATTTATAAAACAGATCAGACTCATTAAAGGAGCTGGGGAATGGTAGCCCACCCCTCAGTCTCCAGCCTCCCCAAACTGTGTGTTTCTCCAGAGTAACCTTGAGCCTCTCCCAGCATGGATTAAAACCCATGGCTCTTCCAGATCTAAAATTTGAGGCTTTACAATTTAAGTCATAGTTAGGCACTTCCATACCTGTGATGGTAACATGCTTACATACTCAGTCTATCATTGTTTAATATTGAATGAAAGACACACATTTTGTTTACTTCTTATGCAGCAGGTTGGCTGTGTTCACCTGTGTTGTCTCAGGGTCAGCTCTTTTTGTTTTTTGTTTTTTTTCTTAAGATGGAGTCTCGCCTGTGGCCCAGGCTGGAGTGCAGTGGCACAATCTCCGCTCACTACAAGCTCCGCCTCCCGGGTTTATACCATTCTCCCGCCTCAGCCTCCCGAGTAGCTGGGACTACAGGCGTCCGCCACTACGCCCGGCTAAGTTTTTGTATTTTTAGTAGAGACGGGGTTTCACCGTTCACAGGATGGTCTCAATCTCCTGACCTCGTCATCCGCCCGCCTCGGCCTCCCAAAGTGCTGGGGTTACAGGCATGAGCCACCACGCCTGGCCGGGTCAGCTCTTTATTTCCAAGAATCCTGTCCCATTTCCTGGAGCCTATTGACTGGGGAAAAGATGTGTCAAAAGTTAAAAATATGTTGGGCAAAGCCTTAGAAACACAGCTTTTCTGACAAAAACAA
>NW_020255026.1:0-1876 GCF_003255815.1 Theropithecus gelada
TAACTTCTTCAGGAAATCAGCCAAGTGTCACAGCTTTTCACATAGGCATGTGATGTTTGCGTATGTGTGTATGAAGAGCTGTCGTGGCCTAGAATCACGGGCCTTTAGATCCCTTGTACAGATAGAAAAGTAAAGGCCGAGGCCCAGGAGCACTGCAGGCCACCGAGGTGGACTCCCTGTCTGCCCTTCTCAGTGTCCGGTCACTTCTCACTGCAGTCCCCTCTTTACTGCTAAAGCCACCTTCCCTGACTCTGAATGTGTAACCACGAGGGAGAAAATGTACTCCAGGCTCACAGTTTGTGGAGAAAAAGCCCAGCAGCTGAAAATCATGTTCACAAAGTTTGTACCTAGAAAAAGTGGCCATTTCTATACTGTCTTTAAATTTCCCTGTTTCTCATACATTTTATAAACAAGACAGTAGAAGGAGTTTTGGGAACAGCAACTTTAGAACAAGGGGGAAAAAATCAAACCTAGAGCATTCCAGTTTCTGTTTTCTTCTCAGTTTAGGGCTGAGGCACTTTAGCTTCCTGTCTAAGGGACTACTCAAATCTGATTAGAAGCCATTGTGGGCTGGTAATTATCCATAATTTTAGGAAGACAGATGCAGCGCCAACTCTGTTCTCTAATAGCAGACTTATTAATTTTAAATTTACATGGCAGGAGAAGCAGTTGGCGAGGTGGGATAAGATGCTTGGTCACTGATAGCTTTTTACTTCTACATATCACATGGGGATTTGGGACCCGGGAAGCCCGCTGACAACTGATGATTATCTGTCCCCTAACCAGCTGGGTTCTTTTTCATCCTGAGCTCAGAAAGATTGCTCCTACTGCAGCCAGGGAAGACGGGTTGTTGACTGGTTAGAAATCATGGCAGGTTATTTTCTCCACCCGCAGTTCACAGTTCGAAAGCAGAGCTATCAAAAAGTTGTCTTCTCAATTGTATTTCAAATCTGGGTGTTTAAAAAATGATGTAAACAAATCAAGCATTTCTTGTTTTTTTTTTTTTTTGAGATGGAGTCTTGCTCTGTCACCCAGGCTGGAGTGCAGTGGCCGGATCTCAGCTCACTGCAAACTCCTCCTCTCGGGTTCATGCCATTCTCCTGCCTCAGCCTCCCGAGTAGCTGGGACCACAGGCACCCGCCACCATGCCCGGCTAGTTTTTTGTATTTTTTAGTAGAGACGGGGTTTCACCGTGTTAGCCAGGATGGTCTTGATCTCCTGACCTTGTGATCCGCCCGTCTCGGCCTCCCAAAGTGCTGGGATTACAGGCGTGAGCCACCGCGCCCTCAAGCATTTCTTTAATGGTGGTTGTGTGTGTTCTTGATGCGAATGAGAGGTGCATTCCCTTGTAAAATCCCTGGGACTTTATAGGAAGATGTGAGCCTTAGAACAGAAGTTGGTTTTCTAGATGATCATGTAGACATGATGCTGAGCACCAAACAAAGATGTTGATTGAAGCGATTTAAAAAAATTTTGTCTGAGTTCAGATTTTACATCAATATTTAGAAAATCAGCAAAAGAACTTGGAGGAATGTTTTCAGGCATCCAGTTCAGCCCCCTGCCCACATTGTCATAAAATCCGAGTGTGCGTACAGGGAGGCGCATTCCTTTCTGTTCCCATCACAGGTCCTTCCCTGGCTCTGCACCTGCCTGTCATGCGCGTCCATGTGAAGAGACCACCAAACAGGCTTTGTGTCAGCAGTAAAGCTCTTTAATCACCTGGGTGCAGGCGGGCTGAGTCTGAAAAGAGAGTCAGTGAGTCACCCAGATGAGGGTGGGGCTGTTTTATAGGATTTGGGTAGGTAAAGGAAAATTACAGTCAAAGGGGGGTTGTTCTCTGGCGGGCAGGAGTGGCGGGGGGGGGGGGGGGGGGGGG
>NW_020255026.1:1970-6610 GCF_003255815.1 Theropithecus gelada
GGGGTTGGGGGGGGGGGGGGGGGGGGGGGGGGGGGGGGGGGGGGGGGGGTCACAAGGTGCTCAGTGGGGGAGGTTTTTGAACCACGATGAGCCAGGAAAAGGAATTTCACAAGATAATATCATCTCTTAAGGCAAGGACTGGCCATTTTCACTTCTTTTGTGGTGGAATGTCATCAGTTAAGGCGGGGCAGGGCATTTGCACTTCTTTTGTGATTCTTCAGTTACTTCAGGCCATCTGGGCATATACGTGCAAGTCACAGGGGATGCGATGGCTTGGCTTGGACTCAGAGGCTGACATTGCCCTCTTCCCTACCTTCCCTACCTTTTGCCTCCTGTGCGGTTCTCTCACAAAGTGAATGGCCTCAGCCACAGGTTCTCTGCAGCTGCATCAGACTGTGGCGACAGGAGTGGTGGCTGCTGCAGGGCCTGCTGTCCCCACGGAGGCCAGTCTTGCTTGCCGCTGCAGCCTGGTGATCATTTTGCACCGAAAGTATGTAATTCTACAGAACGAGAGCCAACATGCTGGTGATGGAGGCGTCTTTATCACAGTGCTCTGCATATTTTAATCTTGGGTAGAAAGTATGGAAAAGTATGTGATACCTGTGGTTTGATGTCAGAAGGACGTTGTGAACTTGACGTGGACTGAGGATGTTAAGGTACAACCGGCCCCCCTGGCCTCACTAAATGAGACTTCCCCATCTGCCTGCCAGGCACGCAGAGGTGTGTGGCCACATCTTATGTGTTATCCTTCTCTAGAGTGCGCCCTGTCATCATGCTTAAAGTTACATGGTGATATTCTTCCTCATAGAGTAGGTCCCAAACCGCATTCAACACAGAAATGTACTCTTGCTATTATACATAGAAAGTGCTTTCATATACCAAGTGGGAGAGCAGTCCTAAAATCTGGGCTGGAATCGCAGAAGGAAGGCATTGGAAAGCAACAGGTTCCCTAGTCCAAAGCTGGTGTTTGATGAGCCTAGAAACAGGACCAAGAGAAGTGAATTTGCCTAAGGCCCTGACAGTGTCTCACGGTAGCATCTGAACCTAGCAGTTTCTTGACCTATTTCTTTAAATGATTAGTCATGCTTCCCCTGATTCCTATGTAAACATATTCCTCATTCATTCTTTCATTTCAGTGAATTATTGCAGTGCTACCATGTAACAGTATTTGAGTCAAAATGTGGCAGTGTTTATCCCTTTCCAAGATTTTTAGTTGCACAGTTTTTCAAAGTTGTGCTTACAGTTTCTTGTTGGTTACAAGGTGTCCTTTCTTTTTTTTTTTTTTTTTTGAGACGGAGTCTCGCTCTGTCGCCCAGACTGGAGTGCAGTGGCTGGATCTCAGCTCACTGCAAGCTCCGCCTCCCGGGTTTACGCCATTCTCCTGCCTCAGCCTCCCGAGTAGCTGGGACTACAGGCGCCAGCCACCTCGCCCGGCTAGTTTTTTGTATTTTTTTAGTAGAGGCGGGGTTTCACCGTGTTAGCCAGGATGGTCTCGATCTCCTGACCTCGTGATCTGCCCGTCTCGGCCTCCCAAAGTGCTAGGATTACAGGCTTGAGCCACCGCGCCCGGCCAAGGTGTCCTTTCAGAAGCCAATTGTGTGGTGTATTTACGTTGATTGTTGGAGGTAGTTTGGTTAGAACCTACTTCGAGTGGCTGGCGTGGGCCTGGGGGACAGTGACAGCTGCCTGCTTCGTGGGCAGAGATGAAGTAATTGCTTCCTGGGAAGTACCATCCTCCTGGCCACACTCTCCATCCCATTTCGTTTGTGTCGGTTTCCTCGCATCTGCACGTTTCTGGCTTCATGCGAGTCTCATTTATTTTAGCATAGGACTTCAGGCTGTGGGGAAGAATGGCCATTTTAGCACAGAGATACACAAAGGAACAACTGGCTAAATGTGAGTGAAGACATTCTTAGGGGGGGGGTTTCATTTCTTTTATTCTGTAACAGGCAGTCTGGGAAGCATTCTGGACATGTGGCCTGCGCTGTCACAGTTCCTCCTTACAGGATCGCAGATGTTTGGAGATTGTAGTGATAACTGTTATCATTGAGAATGTCATTCTCGCAGGCTCTAATAAGTCAGGATTTATTCAGTGTTAATTTGTTAAAGACAACTGTATTTCTAGCTAAGTCCATGTGAGCTGTTTCTCCTTGGAGAGTTGCTGGGGGTATTCCCGTGGCCTAGTCTTAGGGAAACACACGCCTTTGAATACTGCTGAAGCTGTGAGGACCCAAAGTGCACCGGAGTGCTTTTGCCATATGGGGTGTTAGTCACTGATACACGTCTCAGTCAGACCTGATGGATTCTTGACCCCTTCCTTTTTCACTTTTTTACTTTTTATTTTTAATTTTTGTTTTTTAAGAGCACAACCCCTCAGGTGGCCACCGTGAGTCTCTGGTGTTTTCAGTTGGTTGCAGCCTATTTGCCGTCTCTGGTTCAAACATATTCGGAGCCTGCTGATGCTTCCCTTGGTTGTTCTTCTGCTGTGTGACCTCCGCGCCCGCTGGGTTCAAGACTGTCAGAGCTGGGAGTCACCTTCACAACTACCATGGTTTCCGGCACCTCCTTTATCTAGCCCTGGGGATGGAAGAGATGTCATCAGAGGCGGAGGCGTACTAGGTTTACATGCCATTGGTAACGAATGAGGAGGTTTTCTGTTATATAAGGGGAGCTTCTTATAACGTGCTTTAGTAGGGTAAAGAAGTTTTTGAGGTTTGCTTTCTCTGGAAAGACAATTTGTGATCCTGCCCTTGCTTTCAACAAAAATATAATTTGCATACCAGTGCGTGTTGTATTACTGAGCACTGGCTGACAAATGGTTCTTAACTCGTCATTCACTCCGCCACTGTTTCTTGAATGGCATACGTGTGCCAGCTGTAGTAGGAACTTACTAGGCTCTAGGACTAACCCTTATGAAACGGGGGTCCTGGGGGAAGCAAATGCATATAACTATAAAAGTTTGTGAGGATATCAGTGGGGGTGCCTATAGGCGCAAAACTTAGTTCATTCATTGTCCTATCTAGGAGGTTTTGTGTCTTAGCAGCGTGTTCCATAGCAACGCATCCCTCTGTCAAAATATTCATCATATTATTTTGAAATTCTCTGCTTAGGTATGTATTTTTCCCACTAAGTTCAGAACTGGTTAAGGACAGGCTATGGGGTATGTATTACATATATATACACACACACATACATTTATATATATACGTTACCATTGTCAATATACAATATATATTTATATATATACACACACATATATATTTCTCCCTCTATATATACACACACCACACACACGTATATACACACACATATATATGAAACACACACACACACTCACACACACTTCTACTGCCAAGCACAGAAAGAGAAAACTAGGCAAGGGTTCTTTTAGTGTTCATGAAAAAGTAGATGTGTTAGTTGAGCGCGTCCTTCAGTTGCCAGGGGAAAGACAGGATGGATTCACAAAGGGAGATAGCGGCTTTTTTGTTTTTGTTTTTTTTCTTTGTTTAACTCTTGAATTCGAAATAATCCAGAATTTTGGAAAAGTTGCAAAAATAGTACAGAGAATTCCCGTATGCTCTTCCCTCAGATTCCCCAAACATTTCACCCCATTTGTACTTTCTCTTTCTCTCTCTGTGGATATAATTTTTTTTTTTTCTGAAATGTTTGAGAGTGGAAGGTAGAATGCAGGGTAGGGTGAAAGGCAGAAGGAGAGAGGTGGGTTGTGAGGCTTTTTTTTTTAACCTTCTGAGATGGAGTTTCGCTCTTGTCTCCCAGGCTGGAGTGCAATGGCACGATCTCAGCTCACTGTAACCTCTGCCTTCTGAGTTCAAGTGATTCTCCTGCTTCAGCCTCCCAAATAGCTGGGATTACAGGCGCCCACTACCATGCTCGGCTAATTTTTTGTATTTTTAGTAGAGGGGTTTCACCATGTTAGCCAGGCTGGTCTTGAATTCCTGACCTCTGGTGATCCACCTGCCTTGGCCTACCAAGTGCTGGGATTACAGGCGTGAGGCACTGTGCCTGGCGATTGGGAGGCTTTTGCAGTTACCCAGAGCGCTATGATGAGGGCTGGACCTGGTTGGAAATGATGAGGAAGGTGAGAAGTGGTTAGGTCTGGCATATGTTTTGAAAGGAGAGTTTAAATGGGTTGGATGACAAGAGAGAGAAAAAGAAGTTTTAAGGATGATGTCAAGGATTTTAGTCTGAGTAATTGGAAGACTAGAGATGCTGTTATTGGGATTGGGAAGACTGGGAGGAGTGGGTTATAGCAGGGGGAATCAAAAGTGCGTTTTGGGCATGCTAAATTTGAGGTCCAAAAAGAGATGTCAAGGCCGGGCGCGGTGGCTCAAGCCTGTAATCCCAGCACTTTGGGAGGCCGAGACGGGCGGATCACAAGGTCAGGAGATTGAGACCATCCTGGCTAACATGGTGAAACCCCGTCTCTACTAAAAATACAAAAAACTAGCCGGGCGAGGTGGCGGACGCCTGTAGTCCCAGCTACTCGGGAGGCTGAGGCAGGAGAATGGCGTAAACCCGGGAGGCGGAGCTTGCAGTGAGCTGAGATCCGGCCACTGCACTCCAGCCTGGGCAACAGAGCGAGACTCCGTCTCAAAAAAAAAAAAAAAAAAAAAAAAAAA
>NW_020255026.1:6710-7450 GCF_003255815.1 Theropithecus gelada
ATTTTTTTTTTTTTTTTTTGAGACGGAGTCTCGCTCTGTCGCCCAGGCTGGAGTGCAGTGGCACGATCTCGGCTCACTGCAAGCTCCGCCTCCCGGGTTCACGCCATTCTCCTGCCTCAGTCTCCCGAGTAACTGGGACTACAGGCGCCCGCCACCTCACCTGGCTAATTTTTTTGTATTTTTTTTTAGTAGAGACGGGGTTTCACCGTGTTAGCCAGGATGGTCTCGATCTCCTGACCTCGTGATCCACCCGTCTCAGCCTCCCAAAGTGCTGGGATTACAGGCTTGAGCCACCGTGCCCGGCCGATAATTATTAAAATCAATCATTGATGTTTAATAATTTATAATATTATTGCTTCTAATACCGCTGGGGGTGTACACATACCTGTGATGTCATTCCTAATATCCAGGGACAGAGAGCATGATATTAGTTTTAATATCGCAGTAGGTGTACACTCACCCTGTGACACTGATCCTGATATCCAGGGGGGTAGAGTATGACATGACTCCCAACATAGCAATGAACGGACAGTCACCCGGTGGTATTGCTCCTAATATTCACAGAAGAAGCCTATGATATCACTCCCAATATCGCAGGGAGGATACAGCTCTTCTGTGATATTGTTCCTAGTATCCGGAGGGGGAGAGGAGGATAATAATTACAGTATCGCAGGCTGTGTTCATCCGCCCTGTGATATTGTTATTAATATCCTGGAAGGGAGAGGATGATATGACTCCCC
>NW_020255027.1:0-1184 GCF_003255815.1 Theropithecus gelada
CGCCCGCCACCACGCCCAGTTGATCTTTTTGTATTTTTAGTAGAGACAGGGTTTCACTGTGTTAGCCAGGATGGTCTCGATCTCCTGACCTCGTGATCTGCCCGCCTCGGTCTCGGCTGGGGTTACAGGGGTGAGCCACCACACCCGGCCCGAACTTCTTAATAAAGACCAAAACAGTTTTAATATTAAACACTGAAATAAATGTGAGCTACACATACATTTAAGAAAGATTAATATAAACAAGCTAATGATTTACCCAATTTTTGTGAATCAGTCAGTGACAGTGACACAATGGTGGTAGGTCAGATAAAAAAAATTCATGTCTGCCCAGCAAAAGTTGTAAGGAGCCCCTTGTACAAGCATGGAGTTCAGAAACAATCATGAATACGGTGGGCCTCTGAGAGCTTCTGTACTGCATCATTTATTGCCATGTGTCTGTGCGATTATTGTATGCTTTATGAATGTTTATTTTGCAATAATTTGTACTCATTCACTTATTCATTTTTTTCTAATCTGCTTATTCGAGTTCAGGGTCATGGGTGCTCAGGGTGCCAGATGGGAACCAGCCCTGTGCAGAATGCCATCCATCACAGGGGGCACCCATACACACCCACGCTCACTCACACCGGAACAGTGTAGACATGCCGATTCACCTAACATGCACAGCTTTGGGATGTTGGGGGAAACTGGAGTACCTGGAGAAAACCCACACAGACAGTGGCCCTGGTTGGGTCATTTTTTTTTTTTCGTCAACATTATAGTGAAACATCGTTGAACGAAAGGATGTTATTCCAGGACTTGCTGCAGGTCACAGTTCATCCTAGCTTTGCTCTGGGATAGAGAAATAATGTTAGGTCATCTTGGAGAAGTTTCTCACTCTTCTTTAGCCTCAATTTTCTCATCTGGAAAAGAAGGATGAAAATAATTTCAGAGGGTTACTAGGATGAAGTAAGACAGTGGTTATGTAATTAACCTCTTGCCTCACACATAGCAAGTATTCAATACATAAAGTACATAACAACTATCTTTTTTTTTTTTTTTTTTGAGACAAAGTCTCACTCTGTCACCCAGGCTGGAGTGCAGTGGTGTGATCTTGGCTCACTGCAAGCTCTGCCTCCCAGGTTCACACCATTCTTCTGCCTCAGCCTCCTGAGTAGCTGGGGCTACAGGCGCCCGCCACCACG
>NW_020255028.1:0-1183 GCF_003255815.1 Theropithecus gelada
GATCCCTTTGAAGACTATAGGGCCAAAGGAAATATCCTCCGATAACGCAGAGAAAGAAGCTTTCTAGGGAACTTCTTTGGTTTCTGTGAAATCATGTCACAGAGTTACAGCTTTCCGCTAAAGAAACCTTTCGCTAAGACAGTTCTTGTGGAATTGGCAAAGTGATATTTGGAAGACCATAGAGAGCTATGGTGAAAAAGGAAATATCATCAGATGAAATCTGGAAAGAAGCTTTCTGAGAAACTGCTTAGTGTTCTGTTAATTCATCTCACAGAGTTACATCTGTATTTCGTGGATCTCTTTGCTAGCCTTAATTCTGTGGAATCTGAGAACAGATATTTCGGATTCCTTTGAAGACTATAGGGTAAAAGGAAATATCCTCCGATAACAAAGAGACAGAAGCTCGCTGAGAAACTTCTTTGTGTTCTGTGAAATCATCTCACAGAGTTACAGCTTTCCCCCCAAGAAGCCTTTCGCTAAGACAGTTCTTGTGGAATTGGCAAAGTGATATTTGGAAGCCCTTAGAGGGCTATGGTGAAAAAGGAAATATCCTCAGATGAAATGTCTAAAGAAGCTTTTTGAGAAACTGCTTAGTGTTCTCTTAATTCATCTCACAGAGTTACATCTGTATTTCGTGGATCTCTTTGCTAGCCTCATTTCTGTGGAATCTGAGAACAGATATTTCTGATCCCTTGGAAGACTCTAGGGCCAAAGGAAATATCCTCCGATAACAAAGAGAAAGAAGATTTCTGAGAACCTTCTTTGTGTTCTGTGAAATCATCTCACAGATTTACAGCTTTCCCCTCAAGAAGCCTATCGCTAAGACAGTTCTTGTGGAATTGGCAAAGTGATATTTGGAAGCCCATAGAGGGCAATGGTGGAAAAGGAAATATCCTCAGATGGAATCTCTAAAGAAGCTTTCTGAGAAACTGCTTAGTGTTCTGTTAATTCATCTCACAGAGTTACATCTGTATTTCGTGGATCTCTTTGCTAGCCTTATTTCTGTGGAATCTGAGAACAGATATTTCGGATCACTTTGAAGACTATAGGGCCAAAGGAAATATAGTCCGATAACAAAGAGAAAGAGCCTTCTGAGAAACTTCTTTGTGTTCTGTGAAATCATGTCCCAGAGTTACAGCTTTCCGCTAAAGAAGCCTTTCGCTAAGACAGTTCTTGTGGAATT
>NW_020255029.1:0-1183 GCF_003255815.1 Theropithecus gelada
TGAAGTCAGCCATAGAAATGAATTTAGGATAATCAAAACATTCCCTCATATGACCCTTCTTAGGTAACCAAGAGTAAAATAGCTAGCAATACTCTCAAAAATTCAGGAAGCAGAATATCTTGTAATTGATCACACTGAGTGGGAAAAATTAAGTTTTTCAAACTTTTCAGCAAAGGCTAATGCCCCAAGGTTAACTCAAGAAATCTTCAAGAGAGATAATTTCTCAACATGTGTGAAAATATAACAACAAATATGACATCTTGCTTTTTAGCAAACTATTTTCTCAGTGCAAACTACTGGATGACTATGAGTATCTATCTGCTTAGCATGATATTGCTTATGTATGAGAAGTCATCAGTGCTGAACACTGAACTATAGGACTGATATTTTCTTATTGTTTATAGACTATGTCTCAGGACTTATAATTCCAGAGTGCAGCTTTGGTCCTCAAGAAGTCACAGTTCTCCTGGGAAAAGCTTGTATTACTCAGCCTCACATTCAAAGCTTCCAGTGTATTCATTTTTTAAACAGACAAAATGGCTTTCTGCATTGTTACTGATATTTTTACCTATATGCCTAAAAGTAGAAGACATAGATCTTAAGATGTTGTCCATATCTTTGCAAAACAGGAATAAAATGTCCATCACTCACTAGTATGCCTAAGATTATACACGTCTACCTCCATACAAGCCTGTTGATACAAAAGACATGTCTTTCAACCTTATTTTTTGGCTCAAAAATCCCAAGTCCAAATTCAGAATCTTGTTAACTATTCACCCTTCTACAGTTTATTTAATCAGCATTTACTGAGAACTATTAGGACAAGCAACCTTCTCCCACTGGGTATAACAGTGTATGAAAGAAAAGAGGGAGTATCATAAGAAAGCTTAAGATGTCAATATTCCAGAAAAATCTACCCAATTTGGGAGGCCAAAATGGATGGATCACCTGAGATCAGGAGTTCAAGACCAGGCTGGCCAACATGGTGAAACCCTGTCACTACTAAAAATAGAAACATTAGCTGAGCGTGGTACCGTGCGTCTATAATCCCAGCTACTCGGGAGGCTGAGATATGAGAATCACTTAAACCAAGGAAGTGAAAGCTGCAGTGAGCCAAGATTGCACTGCTGCACTCCAGCCTGGGCAACAGAGTGAGATCCTGTCTCAAAAAAAAAAAAAAAAA